>NW_025935707.1:0-19733 GCF_000764305.2 Hyalella azteca | reverse complement strand
ACCTACAACTGCACTGTAGAATCTGCTACAGACCCGAGGGCTGCACTGGAGACTGTGCTACAGACAGTGCAGTATCTCTGCAGCTTTGAGAGATTTCGACAAAATAAACTTTTGCGGCATTACATACTTTTTTTAGATTGTTTTAGGCAAAACAAACTTTTTAAGTGACACATATTAGTGCAAAAGCAGACATCTTAACTTATTTGTCTGGCACAAGATAACCGAAATTGGTCTGTTAGAAAGCCTAAGATACCAGTGACAGACAGCGTTGACAGGAAAGACAGACGGCGGACAGCGTTGACAGATGTGACAGAAGCGCAAGCATCAGACGACAGTCGTTGACAGGGAGGGGAGAGGGGAGGTTTTATTGACCCTGAAAATTGTAAGTTAAATTCACCCAATTCATTACGTATTCTCCACTAGATGGTCCTTTACTTAATAATTATCATTTAATTAATGCTCAATAGCGAATATTTTTCATTTAGAAAACATGGAGAAAGCATGTGAGGTGAAATAAAAACTTTTTAAGTCTGAAGAATTGGTAGTAAGAAGGAAGGAATGCCTCGCTCCTTGACACTTGATCGTAGCTTTGCCAAGAGGAAGCTTGGGCTGTACATTGTGCTGTGTACATGATACGCTGTACATTGTGCTGTGTGCACATGACCCACCTTGCACACACCGCTGCCCATGACCCACCTTGCACACACCGCCGGTGTACTGAGCCACTGACGTGTCCACGCCGATGCTGGCAGCGCCGGGGTGCAGCAGCTCAGGCCTCTCGTCCCAAACCGCCGTGCCTGATTTGAAGAACCTGCACAAATTGAGTCAATTTAAAACAACAAACCACTCAAAATTTTAAAACGTTTATTCACTTTGTCTTTGGAAACGATTTAATTAACATAAACTTGCACCATCTATTAATAATAAATTGATCCTTTAGAAGATGGCCTCATTTATCCTCCCAAGATTGTACTGACGTAAAGTTGATACAGCACTTAGGATGTTTCATGATCCAAGTTACCATGAAACATCCGAATGTATTAATGCTGCTCAATGAACAAAATCTTGACACTGCAAAATATTCATACTTAATTTAATCACGAAAGTACAAAATAATACAAAACTCATTGAATTGTTACTTCTGAACATGGCTGACGAGCTCGTCGTGGTCAACACCAACACCCGCGACGACAAGGCGCTCGGGCCCGTGGTGGTGCCGCAGGTACGACATCACCTTGGGCACCTGCATCTCCATGATGTTCTCCGGGGGG
Organism: Hyalella azteca; assembly: GCF_000764305.2. Lineage (NCBI taxonomy): Eukaryota > Metazoa > Arthropoda > Malacostraca > Amphipoda > Hyalellidae > Hyalella > Hyalella azteca. The sequence goes on along the minus strand of NW_025935707.1, from coordinate 18,462 downwards.
CAGATCTTGGGCAGCCCAACTGTGTTGTCTCGGAACGCAGCCTGAAACAAACATAAGGATGATGGAAGTCTAACTTTTTTGTGATGGTTGCTGTGCCTGAAACAAACATTGTGATGATGAAGGTCTAACTTTCAGGTGATGGTTGCTATGCCTGAAACAAACAGTGAAGATGGAGGTCTAACTTTCAGGTGATGGATGTTGTACCTGGAACAAACAGTGATGATGGAGGTCTAACTTTCAGGTGATGGTTGCTGTGCCTGAAACAAACAGTGATGATGGAGGTCTAACTTTCAGGTGGTGGTTGCTGTGCCTTAAACAAACTTATCCATGACGAATTTCAAGTTTTCAGGAGTTTCCATAAGAGAATAAGAACAGCTGCTTCAGAGCTGAACATTGCATAAAAGCTTTGCATGGTATCATAAACCAATTAATAGAATTTCATGCATATTATATATGGCTGTGCAATAAATCAGATGCATGAACAAGAGACAGTGTGTTCCAGTCTGTAAACTGGAAACGACATGTAATGCAAACAATGCAGGTGATGAAACAGCCTGAGCAGGATAACAAATTTGGGTAACAGTTTTCAAGAAGCAAGCTTGACCACCAATAAAATACATAGTTGTTAAGGGGACTGGCACAGTCCCGGATTAACTTCTACATTTACCAAACGATCTTTCTGCAATTTCACACGCGTACATAAAAAGTAAAATAGAAAACAATTTGCTTGTATAAATTTTTCTAAAAAATTTGAAGAAAACGCGAAATAAATATAACACGGCAAAAAAAGGGGGTTCTTAAAAAATGTATAACTTTTGCAAATCACATGCTACAATACTATCAAGACACATTACATTCGATATGTAACAAAATTATCTAGCGGCTCTAGAGCCCCGATTTTCAATTTTTCTCACAGTTTTTCTTTTATGCGCGTTTTTTTTTCATTTTTCCACATTTTTCAGTCCTCCCAGCCCCACTCCTCCCCACATATAAGTCAAGCCATGCACAAATCCAAAAAAAGCTCCTAGAGTCGCTAGGTATGGTCTTTAGAAATCGAATGATATGTCTTTCATTGCTATAGCTTGAATTGCTGTGCACATGATACGCTGTACATTGTGCTGTGTACATGATACGCTGTACATTGTGCTGTGTACATGATACGCTGTACATTGTGCTGTGTACATGATACGCTGTACAATGTGCTGTGTACATGATACGCTGTACATTGTGCTGTGTACATGATACGCTGTACATTGTGCTGTAACACTTGGCTCAAAGGGCCGTAATAACATCACGCTATATTTATTATGACGTCACGCTATATCTATTATACCCCTAACCTCGTCACAACTGAATAAATAATGAGATATTTAATTAATGTAACCCAAATTAACCACAACTGAATTAGCTAGAGATTAATTAAACCTAACCTCATCAACCAAATTTATCCTAAGTTCGATGCACACCGCGCAGTAAAACAAGGAGACGAAGTAGCTGAATGTTTATTGAAATTCCATACTCGATATATCATCACAAATCCAGCAATAATTATACGAAGTCAAGTAAATTTATTTGAAAATTGCTCGAGTTGTAAAATCTTGGGGTCGCCTTAGTATAAACCCACCAGAAACTAATTGTTGAATAAAAGTTCAATGTTAAAATTTGTTCTGTTAAAATTTAAAGTATTAAATTAAACTATTTTTTGTCGATTAAACTTTATTTAGTTGAATCAATGTGAATTAAATGTTTGTTTGGCTCAATTAACGTTCAATCAAACGTTGTTCCTTACAATCAACGTTCAACCAAACATTGTTCTGTTGAATCAACGTTCAAACAAATGTCGTTACGTTGAATCAACGTTCAACCAAACATTGTTCCGTTGAATCAACGTTCAAACAAACGTTGTTACGTGGAATCAACGTTCAACCAAACATTGTTCCGTTGAATCAAAGTTCAAACAAACGTTGTTACGTTGAATCAACGTTCAACCAAACATTATTCCGTACAATCAACGTTCAAACAAACGTTGTTCCTTACAATCAACGTTCAATTAAACATTATTCCGTTCCAGCAACGTTCAAACAAACGTTGTTCCTTACAATCAATGTTCAATTAAACATTGTTCCGTACAATCAACGTTTAACGAACGTTTTTTTTAACGTCAAATGACGGGCGGATATCTTCGACTAGCGGAACGAAAATCTATCCACGTCTCTGAACGCAGGAGTCCGTCGGTCATCGTCCCAGAGTTCGTGGTCATAAAAATTTTCGTCGCCGCTTAATTTTTCGTCTTCGTCTAAACCTTCAGGGCCGCTTAACTCTTCGTCTTCGTCTAGATCTTCGTCGGAGCCTGGCGGGGAGAAGTCGGGGACGACGAGACGTACGCTGTCCCGCCACCTTCGTCGGTCGAGGTCCTCTTGTCGGCGCTGAGCCTGCGTCACTAGCAGCGCCCGCCAGCGCCCCCACACCCGCCGCAATACTTGCCTGCCGCACACAGCTCAGTTAAATAGAGTTTCAATCAACCTAACCTAAAGTTTTGTTAGGTTAGGTTAGGTTTGTTAGGTTTTCGTTTTGCCTTCGTTTGCGAGTTACACAGCTATACGTATAAGGCTCTTTGTTCAAACGGCCGGTAGAAAGGCCGGCCGTTCCTCCTATATCTGTATAACTCGCGAACGAAAGCAAAATAGAAAAATTGTCACGAGCTACACCACCGTTGAGAAGTTAGGTATTTATATGCAAAGTTTCGTTGAAATCTGTTCTGCAGTTTAGAAGAAATTTCTTGATCGCCGTGAATTTAAGTGACAAATTGCGCGGCGATAGGGGCCGAATATAAGGAAGTGTGAAATCAAGAATAACGGTGAAATGAAAAAAAACTCGCAAACGAAGGTAAAATCGAAAAAATTTTGAAAGCTAAAAAAATCACCATTTGGTTGTTAGGAATGTATATTCAAAATTTCGTTCAAATCTGTTTAATAGTTTGGAAGAAATTCTTTGATCACTGCGAACTTGCCTAAAAATAACAAATTATGTCATTTTAGCCAAATATTACATATAATATTTTTAAATATTACATAAAGATGTTTTTTACATCCAAGAATGACGTTCATCATAACCACTTGACATGACATAATGAACATAATCCGACATAATACACAAGACCCGTCCCGACATACAGTACTTCCTATGGCGCTGCCGCTCATCATAACCACTTGACATTACATAATGAACATAATCCGACATAATACACATGACCCGTCCCGACATACTTCCTATGGCGCTGCCGCTCATCATAACCACTTGACATGACATAATGAACATAATCCGACATAATACACATGACGCGACCCGACATACTTCCTATGGAAGTATGTCATAGGTAAAGGTGCTGCCATAGGTGTCATAACCACTTGACATGACATAATGAACATAATCCGACATAATACACATGACGCGGCCCGACATACTTCCTATGGTGCTGCCGGGCAGCCGCCATGTCGGCCCTGAGTGCCAGCACGGCGTCCTGAGCGCGCGTCCTCCAGCGCTGCAGGAGGCGCCGTAGGAGCGTCGTCTGGTGGTGGTGGGCCGCCGCCTGCAGCCGCCACCGCCGCGCCACCAGCAGCTGGGGACGATTAGGGAATGCTGTGGGACGCTAGGCATAAAATGGGACAAACGCTGTGGGACGCTAGGCATAAAATGGGACAAAGGCTGTGGGACGCTAGGCATAAAATGGGACAAACGCTGTGGGACGCTGGGCATAAAATGGGACAAACGCTGTGGGACGCTAGGCATAAAATGGGACAAACGCTATGAAACTAACCACAACTTTACAAGTAATTAAATGCTATAGCATGGCATGAAGAAACAACGATCCTGAGCGAGGTGAAGCCGTACTACAGGGCTAAAGAAGTGCTAATTATATGCTCATTGCAAATAATTTTATGTTATTTTTCAATGCCTTCAATAGTCCACATAGAGACAATGTTCCGTTCTCACTCTGGAATTGTTTGAAAGTCATTATTTCAATTACAGAAATTCTCATCTCGAACGGAGATAAATAACCCATTATAAAGGTTTTTTTTTGGACTTTTTTCTACGGAAAGTGACGCGAAATTCTACGGAAATTCTACGGAAGTGACGCGTCATTATTTCAATTACATAAATTCTCATCTCGAAAGGAGATAAATAACCCATTATAAAGGTTTTTTTGTGGGCTAGAAATCAGTTAGTCTACGGACGTGACGCACCTCCTTCCATTTACCGAAAATTCTTCTCTTCCAAACCAGGTCATGATGCTCAGCGGCTCGCGCCATCTGCTGCGCAATCAACGACTCGATATTCCTCCTAAAGTCGCGAAAATAATTCCTCAGCAGACATAGTCGGTGGTGAGACTGGGCCAGCTCCATGTGTCGTCTCCCCAACATCACGTTGTTCTTCAACAGCCGCAAGTATCTCCTTTTCAGTAACCGCTCGTGAAATTCTTTAGCTACTGCCTGGTTAAGCATCTCTTCTTTCTCGCGCAATCTGCGAATTTTTTCAGCTTCAACTTTCTTGCTATGTCTCTCCTTAATTTTCCTTAAATGGTCTTCGAAGTTTCTTTTTTGTTCACTAATCTTCCTATTCTCGGCCTCAATGTTCCGTTGTTCGTGTTCCAGCAATTTGCTCCTAGCGAAGGACACGACTTGGTTCCTCCTGTCCGACCGCTGCCTGGATCTCAGCAGGACTTTAGTGAGCGTGTCATCCCCGTCGTTTAGGTTACAGTTGTACGTTACAAAGTCGCGGCCTTTAGGCGTACGCCGCGTGATTTTCAAAGGAAGATGAGCGCCAGACTCAGTTCTCACTCGGCTGCTGCTAGACATGCTGGAGTTCTTCAAACGTACGGCCAACGCGATGAGAGTTTCAGCGTCCACCGTCGACTCCGTCCGGTTCCATGGGTTCAGTGAAGTCGGATCCTTGGTCGAAGCCATTGTCAATTTTGAGCACAAATACTGTATTGGCTTAACTTTTTCGTGAATAAAAACGAACTGTGCCGTTGCATCGCTTGCCCTAGATCGGTGAAGCCATTTTCAGGTAGCCACACATTGCCAGAACAATCAGCACACGACAATGTGAGCGAACTTCATTAATCGATACTTAATACATATTGATTGGAATTTCTTTCCTTTTAAGCACAACCAATCGTTAAACTCTAAGTTTCACCGATATCTTTCACTAAGTGCTGTGACAAACACTGTCATCACAAGAAATATCCATCCTCGAGTTTGCTTATTGCCAGATGCTGAAAGATTTCGTGTTTAGTCAACACAGAGTGCAGGGCTGCGGTTGCCTAGCAACAAGCGAGGGTAACGTCATCCGTTGTCATGGATACCATCGAAGCGTTGCTATGCCACTAACTGCGACGAATAATTTACGGTATCACATTTTTCAGCAATTAAAGTTTCCTTCATCATGTTTCATCCTGAGATCATTCATCCCCGCGAATGCTTCACCTTCATTCGTTGATAGCATCTGAACGTGGCAATATTTGCGATTTGTTTTTGAGTGTAAAAAGTTATTATTTTTATAGTTGGTTTGAAGGCTCGTGATGACAGAGGCACCTACCAGCTGATCTCTGTCAGAAATAGCAATTTATGATCATCGACTCCACATCTGTACCGGTGATTATAATACGTTATAACCATTAACGCACTACACCCCTGTACCGGTGATTATAATACGTTATAACCATTAACGCACTACACCCCTCGGTGATTATAATACGTTATATCCATTAACGCACTACACCCCTGTACCGGTGATTATAATACGTTATATCCATTAACGCACTACACCCCTGTACCCGTGAGTACAGTACGTTTTAACCATTACCGGACTTGCTACTGAAGCCTGAATGATTCATCAAGAAAAGATGCAGAATTTGGAAAAAATTTTAACTGAAAGGAAAATTTTTGACTATTTATTAATTTAAATAAAATTTTGATTTCAATAAATTTTAAAAATTTTTAATTCAATGCGGCCACAACGGGTCTCAATTTTCAGAAGGGGAACGAAACAAAATCCACAGATGAGAAAGTATAATAAATTGCCGAGTGTGTTGAGCTATTGCTGACCCATGTTTGCTCATTTTTGCGGGTGTAGTTTGCTGTTCGCCTGTGACGTCACTGATCTCGGAGACGTCGCGTGCATTAACCAATCACCGAAATGCGATCAAACCAGTCGACCAATCCGTCATGGGAATGACGGGTTTGTTTACGTTTCTCGATCTCAGCGACGTAACAAGAAAGCTAAACTGAAAGAAGGAAATCCACGTGGGTCAACCTTATTTAGTTCAACCATGAGCTACTGCACCATCACTGTCAGTGGTGAGTGAGTCAGTTGTGATGTAAACACAATTCAGTGGCCGGGTTTGCTAACACTTATGGTCTGATGGCATAACCGAGCTTGTGCGTGGCATAAGCCAACACAATCATTCAGCTTCAACAATTGCGATCACATTTTCAGAATACACATCCCCGCAGAATTATTTAAACGTTCAAGCAAAAATGGTGAAAGCATCTAAGTTTTACTATACAGCTTAGTCTAACGCCTCCACACAATAAATTGCCACGCAGTGTCGTGTTCTCGGTCCGAGAAGAGCAATAACTGCGATAAGCTGTCCCGCAACCCAACAGGCAATGGAACATTACAAATGAAAAGGTGAAATGTGCAGATTATTCTTGAAATTAAGGATAAGGTTTGCCATGGAATTATGCCTCAGGTTTTTTATCCAAACATCACACCAGTAAAATATGGAAGCCAATTTTGTAGTACATCACAAAATGATGAACTTATTTTGTACCGTTCAGTACGAATGAACATTAATACTTAGTACGATCAGCATGAATGAAAGCCAAGTACGTTTGCTCAGTTTGTGTTTAATAAATGAACAACTTTTCCCGATTTGTACTACAAAGGTTGAATTTTTTCCAAATTTAGGGGCCATAACTGGGAAAATTCAGGAATCTTCCAGAATATCTCGAGCAAAAATGCGACACAACCAAGAAATAAAGAGATACGATTCAGTCAATTGACGTGCAAAATATGTTCAAACTGATACAATTTTTACAGAGGAAACTCGATCGTACAGCGACTCTTGATTAACATTATGTGCAAGCCGAGATAGTTATGACGAAATAAGTACCTAGTAAACTGACACTGTAGAGGTTGTATACAATAGCATAAACAAAACTAATATGTTCATCGGAAGAGGGAATAACCAGATCTGGGAGACTTGAGGCGTCCAGCCTTGTCAGCGAGCGCGGCCTCGATGTCTTGCCGCGACGGGAGCTTGTCGAGGCTGCCGTAGGCGGCGATGGAGGGCTTAGAGGTGAGCATCTGGCCTGCGACGCGGTGTACGTCGTCCAGGGTTACCTTGCCTGCGGCGGGGGCGTTAAGTGAGTAAAAAGGCATGGATATAGAGTTACTTGGCATGGGATATAGAGTTAAAGTCGCAATAACAAAAAAATTACAACGGCTAAAGTAAGTTGTGAGAGTAGACAAAAAGAAGATAAGGAAACGCCAGCAATAATCGAATAAATCATGCCTTGACACAAATGAGGTGATAAACTGATAATACTCTCAGCAAATCAGTATAGTGTAGCAGGTAGACATATAATCGTTACTCACTAATGAGTTCGCTGAAGTATGTAGGTTGCTTGCGGTTGCCCGTGGCCAGCACCTGACGTGCCATGTCCTCGAAGATGACAGGACGAGACTCGAGGTTCATTAGCACCATACTCTGCAGCTGAGTCTTGGCGCGCTGGAATGGTAAGTTAAATTTCAATGCCAGGCTTAAACTGAGGGTAAACTAGTGCCTTTCAGATAAAACTTGGAGGTAATTTTTACTACATTTACATGCAACTTATGCTACCAACTGATCGTATATATTCTCCCTAAACAGCCGATTTATAAATATTAGGAAATGCATTTAAAATTATAAATGGTGTTACATGTAAGTAGGCATAGCATGAGTAACAGAACACCTGCAAGGAAATGCTAATTAAATAGTGGTAATAGCTAAACAGCCAACTTATAAATATTAGGATATGCATTTAAAATTATAAATGGTGTTACATGTAAGTAGGCATAACATGAGTAACAGAACACCTGCAAGGAAATAATAATTAAATAGTGTGAGACCTGCAGCTCATCCGTGGTGACAGCGTTGCTCATGGCGACGAGCTCCCTAGTAAGCACCCCGGTGAGATCGTGTAGGTGTGAGGGATGCGCTGACGCCAGGATGCAGAAGAGCCCGCAGTCGCTGTAGGCGTGGTTCACGGCCACCGCGTTGTGGATCCAGTGGTGTCTGTGAGAGGATGTATGGCTCACTCAGGGTATGAGTTCAGATAAATATTTAATAAATTATTAGCTGGGTAACTTAAAAAAGAAATTATTATTAGCTGGGTAACTTAAAACGTAGTCAGACCCGGAAAAATGTAAGTTCTTTATAATTTTTCTAATTTCACATTGCGTCATAAACGAACGATGGCTGACATCCGTAAGCTGGTGGTCTCAAATTACCAACATATTTCTTCTCTTCCACATAATGGTGGACAACTGATTTGTTCAGGACGTTGGTGTAGAGTGCCGTGGCAGTCTTGACTCACTTGTTCAGGACGTTGGTGTAGAGTGCAGTGGCAGTCTTGACTCACTTGTTTAGGACGTTGGTGTAGAGTGCCGTGGCAGTCTTGACTCACTTGTTTAGGACGTTGGTGTAGAGTGCCGTGGCTACAACATTGAGACACATATCATTCGATGCATAAAGTCTTTATCTATAAAATGTTTATGGCTTTTTCTAGAAATTCAAATTTTTGTGGAAGTGGGGCCATTTTTTGTAAATTTTTCAATTTTCTCCCTGCCATCCTCCTATTTTTTGCAGAATAAAATACAAACTATAACAAAATTAGGAAAAATGCCATGAACGTTTTGTAGATCTTTTATTTGTGAATTGAATGATATACCGTAAAATGGGGTAACTTAGACCAGCTGGGTAACTTAGACCACTTTTCGTTTTTTTTAACAAAAACCCCCACAACTCAAAAACTATCTGACATAGAAAAATTTTGTCAAGGGGCATTAAAGGCCTAATACTGAGGCTGCATAACACATTAGAAAGATTTAGAAAGTTTGCATATCTAATAGGTTAAAAAATTAAAAATGTGACCCACAAAAAAAAAAAATATTTTTTAAAGCCTGTCAGAGTACCCCTGTCTCTTATACACATCTAGATGTGTATAAGAGACAGGTGCTGTGTACATACCTGTGCTGTGTACAGACCTGTGCTGTGTACAGACCTGTGCTGTGTACAGACCTGTGCTGTGTACAGACCTGTGCTGTGTACAGACCTGTGCTGTGTACAGACCTGTGCTGTGTACAGACCTGTGCTGTGTACAGACCTGTGCTGTGTACAGACCTGTGCTGTGTACAGACCTGTGCTGTGTACAGACCTGTGCTGTGTACAGACCTGTGCTGTGTACAGACCTGTGCTGTGTACAGACCTGTGCTGTGTACAGACCTGTGCTGTGTACAGACCTGTGCTGTGTACAGACCTGTGCTGTGTACAGACCTGTGCTGTGTACAGACCTGTGCTGTGTACAGACCTGTGCTGTGTACAGACCTGTGCTGTGTACAGACCTGTGCTGTGTACAGACCTGTGCTGTGTACAGACCTGTGCTGTGTACAGACCTGTGCTGTGTACAGACCTGTGCTGTGTACAGACCTGTGCTGTGTACAGACCTGTGCTGTGTACAGACCTGTGCTGTGTACAGACCTGTGCTGTGTACAGACCTGTGCTGTGTACAGACCTGTGCTGTGTACAGACCTGTGCTGTGTACAGACCTGTGCTGTGTACAGACCTGTGCTGTGTACAGACCTGTGCTGTGTACAGACCTGTGCTGTGTACAGACCTGTGCTGTGTACAGACCTGTGCTGTGTACAGACCTGTGCTGTGTACAGACCTGTGCTGTGTACAGACCTGTGCTGTGTACAGACCTGTGCNTGCAGTGGCAGTCTTGACTCACTTGTTCAGGACGTTGGTGTAGAGTGCAGTGGCAGTCTTGACTCACTTGTTCAGGACGTTGGTGTAGAGTGCAGTGGCAGTCTTGACTCACTTGTTCAGGACGTTGGTGTAGAGTCTGGTGTACATGCCCTTGCCAGGACCCCCAGCACTGAAGGAACCCCCGCCCCCCATAAGGACGTTCAGGACGCAGATGGTGACGAAGTCAGAATGCTGATGATGCACGGACTCCAGACCCACGACCAGGTGGCACAGCTCGGGCAGGGGGTTCACGCCCAGGGACACCTTCGACAGGTCAGCTTCTTCCTGCAGTAAATGTGTGATTAATGTCATGTGATCATGTCATGTTTAATAGCATGTGATTGTGTCATGTTTAATATCATGTGATTGTGTCATGTTTAATATGTGATTGTGTCATGTGATTATTATCATGTGATTGTATCATGTTCATATTATGTTATTGTGTCATTTGACTAACAACATGTGATTGTGCCACATTAATGTCAATGAATGATTATTGAGCCAACGGATGAACAATGGAAAGCCTTCTGATAATGGAAGTGACAATGGATGTACAATATTGCGACGAACGCATCCACTTCTTTGGTTGAGGCAGACGAGGTATTCATAAATATCATAAATGTATCATGTCCAATGACACCAATGACATTCACCAATAAATTGGACCAATGACATTCATCTTGAATCTTTAACAAAAGAGACAGTTAAAGAATCTGGCGGTGAGCTGGCAGTATGAACCGAAATGATGTTTCGAAGCCCAGGCTAATCTCACGTAACGGTAATGACCTAAAGAACTGTGCAGTTAAGAAATTATTATATGATTATTATTTCAAGAATTCAGTAATGAAGAAGATTCTCGAAGGAAAACAGCCCCATTTAGGGAAGATAATGCGTGCACCGTTTAATGCAACAATTCAGATCATCACAATATGGCAGCACATGACCCACTTTGCACACACCGCCGCACATGACCCACTCCGCTCGCGCACCAGCTTGCGACGGGTTTCAATTGACGGCGGCCTCCAGCCCGCACAGTGGCAGCTGCGGTCGACCCGTGGAAAGCTTTCAATTGTGTCGACCACTCTCTCCTCCAAAGCATGATCGCAGCCTCGGACCCACACCACAACCTGGTCCGGTGGCTGTGCTGCAATCTCAGAGGCAGAATAGCATCCTGCCTCTACCTCAGAACACAATCTTCTTTCAGAACAATCTTTCAGGAGTTCCCCAAGGGTCGGTTATCTCGCCGGCCCTATTCAACCACTTCATCTTTGATATCCCTGTACCGGCCCCCAACATTGCCTCATATGCGTACGACCTTACCATGTTCGTGTCGTCCGGGGTCAATCTTCGTGTCGTCCCACCGTAGCTCGACGCTACAGAGGCTGACCTTGCTGGGCTCCTTCGGAGCGTCTCAGACTGGTCGGCTGCCAAGAAACTGGCCGTGGCACCGAGCAAGTCCTCCGTCACGCTCTTCACCCCAGATACTCACCAATCCTGGTCATACCCTTCTGCCACAATCTGCAACAGCCTCATTCCCCAAGATAAAACCCCAAAATCCTAGGCGTCACCTGGGACACGCACTACACGTTCTCACCTCACGTCGGAGCCATAGCCACCAAAGCGACGAGTTATTTAAGTATCCTAAAAGCACTTACTGGCACTAACTGAAGTTTCTCGAAAGAGGACATCATTGCCACCTACCGAACAATTATGCGCCCAGTCCTCAATTATGCTGCCCCCATCTGGTCCCTGTCGCCTCTCGCACCTCAATAGTAAGCCTTCAAACAGTCCAAAACTCTGCCTTAAGACTAGCCACAGGCTGCCTCAAAATGGCCCCGATCGCCCATTTCCACCATGAGACCGGCGTCCTTCCCGTCCGCCCACCTGGACCTGGCTTGTTCTTCCCCAGAGCGCTCCAGTCCTCCCACACCTCATTCCATATTGCTTCTGGTACCCTAGGAGACCGCACCATGAAAGCCTCCATCCAGTCGAGATTCGGCCACCTTGTTGCACCATTGTTGGCGAACTTCATTCTGCCCGCTGGTGCCTATGGAGAGGCTAAGCGCTTACTTCGCAGGCAGATCGACTCCCGCGTTGCGGCTACCGACCATAACAACGCTGTCCTCGCAGCCCCACCATCACCGATTGCATCAGAAGAGGCCTTGCTTCCTCGCCCCTACCGCTCGGCACTATATCCCAGCTCCGCTCGGGATACTGCAGCTCCCAGGCGTCCTACACCTTCAGGGTCGGACGCTCCCCCAGCACCGCCTGCCCGGAGTGCGGGGACACCCTCCAGTCGGTCCAGCACCTCTTTGCTTGTCCCTCCTTCCCCACGTTCCTCCGCGTCTCCTCATTGTGGGACAGCCCCATGGAGGCAGCGGCGTTCCTGGCCACCCTCCCTGCCTTCGCCCAACTCCCTCCTCTTCCGGTACCTCCCCCCGGGCCACCACCAGAGCCACCACCAGAGCCTCCACCCAGCGAGCGTGAGGGCGCAAGAAACAACAACAACATGGAGGTCCAACTTTCAGGTGATGGTTATGGTTGCTGTGCCAGAAACAACTTATTCATGATGATCTTCCAGTTTTCATGAGTTTCGAGAAGAGAATAAGAACAGCTACCTCAGAATTGAAGACTGCAGAAAGCTCTGTATAGCATCATAAACCAATTAGGTAATAGAATTCACAGCCATTATATATCTACGGCTGTGCAATAAATCAGGTGCGTGAACAAGAGAAATTGTGTTCCAGTTTTTAAACTAGAGACGACATGTGATGCACAAAACAATGCAGGTGATGAAACAGCCCAAGCAGGAGAACAAATTTGGGTAATAGTTGTCAAGAAGTTTGACCAACAATAAAAGAAATAGCTGATAACATTTAGTGATTTTGTGCAATCAATATGTGCAATCTCTGCACAAAACTGTGAAATTTCAATGATTTTAGTCAATCTTTTTGAAGCTATGAGATTCGGCCACGTCACAGTAAGCAATTCTCTCTGAGCCTTTTGCAAAATAAATTAAAATTTGTTGATAGAATAAGCATTGAGTAGATTTTTAACATAAATCACAACTAATGTTAATATAAAAGCATTGAGAACAAATGCAACACTGCATTAAAAAGACGGATCAATATAAGCTAAAGGAATTAATTAGTGACGCCTCTTAGAATGAAGATCTTTCAATATAAATCTTGCCATTTACCTACCTTATGAATCATCTCCATGAGCAGTGCATCTTTCTCAGGCCGCAAGGCCAGGTTCTCCAGATCAAAAGACACAGCTACTTGTGCCATTTCAAACTGCAAAATAGACAAGGATCAATTTTCCAAAAAAAAGCTAAAAATAAAAAACTTGGCAAATGCATTGAATTATGAATTTTAGTTGAATTAACATAAGTACTATATGACAAACAACACAGCAGCCCAAGCAAGCAAGATTATAAAGGTTTCAGCTGTGACGCAAAAGAAACTTATGTGGAAATATTTTAAAATTATTTATCAAATATTAAAAGCAAAATTAATATGCAATGAGATTTAATTCAAGATTAACTTGCTGGGAAATGACAGATCTCATACTTTTTTAATGAAATATGACATGCAAAATTTACATACACTGAAATTTAAAGCAAGACTAACCTCCGGCTGCGTAATGAGAGGCCTCCACACAACCTCCGAGAGCAGCTCCACAATGCGCTCCAGGCCTTTGCTCTCCACTGATGCAGCATATATCACAGCATCTCTGCCAGAAGAACAATACAGCAAAGCACATAAATTAGCAACAATAATTACATTAACTCATTAAAATCTACCTAACTTGAAATTTGGAACAGAGGGGCGGGGGAGTAAGGTTATTGCAAATCAATATGGATTCTCTAGACATGAAAATAAATGACCAGTATTTTTTAGAAAGTTAATTGTTCAAAAACGTATTGCACACTCTGGCCTAATAAGTTTAGGTTTAATGTGACAATTCGCAGCCCTCACCTGAGCGTTTGACAGTCAACAATGCCACCAAGCTTCTCCACGGTATTCATGATCTGCTCTCTCTTCATGTTGAGAGTATCACCAAATGCAAGCTTCTCCAAGAAATGAGAGATACCACTTGGGTATGCAACTTCATATCGACTGCCACTGTCCAGTACCACTGAAACGAAACATAGGTGTACCACATTTTTGTATCTCAATTATCACTACTACATACATCAAAACATTGATGACTTTTGATTTGAGGCAGGAGGCAATTTCATAAACCATAGTGAGTACCGTCAACTGGGGTGACTTCAGCCACCACTACAACAGAAACAAATGGCAGCAAAACAAAATAATAAACATTGGCCAAAGTGACTGGCGTGACTTTTGTCACCAGGATGACTTTGGGCAACGTTTATTATTTTGTTTTGCTACCATTTGTTTCTGTTGTAGTGGTGGCCAAAGACATCCCAATTGATGGTAATAATTGCAAGAGCATATGCAGGTTTGAATTGATATACGTACTGAGTTTGGATCAAAAAATCAACTTTATTGGTGTGTGTTTTTGGCTTGGAAAAGGTTTCAGTTAAAGGTTTTTTTTAAGTCAAGAGGTAGGTACCTTGGTATTCAAGAGATCTCAAAAAATTATACCATTATTCAAGGTGTGGTTTTGAACAAAGTTTCAAGCTAATTATGACTAAAAGGACATCTACACAAATATTGAAAATATGCTACACACATAAGAAATATACAGTATATCATAGAAAATCTCACCTCCCACTGTACAGAAACTGCCAAACTTTGGCTCAGATGCCACTCGTATTCCATTATCAAGTGTTGTGACTCTAGTGGCAGTATTAGATTCAGAAGCTGTAGAGTATTTAGGAGGAGGTATCCATGGTACAGGTTCAGATAGAGGAATTTTAGCAATATCAGGTAGCTTTGACTCAAAAACAGGCTGGGTATGTTTGCTCTGGTAGTCTGAAAGAGTTTCTGTTTGTGTAGCTGTGTGATAGGTTGTTGATGTGGTAGTTGCTGTTCCAGAACCACTGCCTGAGCTGCTGCTCAACTGCCGCCATAGTTGGGCTTGATTTTGCAGCCCTGCCTTATTCTTATACAACCTGCAGAAAGTAAAACTTCTTAGGACAAAACATTCCATTTTAAGCAAAGCCATTTCTACATCAAAACAAAAACAGGTAATTGCACGTCATGAATTTTTTTTTCAAATTAATTCATAATTTAAATAAGGTAAATAACATCACAACACCAGGGCAGAATCTTAGAAATGGAGATCCATATAATCATTATCAATCTAGCCTGATGATGTGGTAAGTTCTAAAATATTACTAAACTTATGCAAGAAAAATCTCATTTCATGTTTTCAGATCCAATATGGTATGAGTATGCTAGATTGCAATTTTCCTATTTATGAATGAAATCTCATGGCTCCAAAGTGACCAATTTTTTATATATTTGAAATCTTTCAGTCTGACCATGCAGTTTTATCAACAATTAGATAGGAGATAATTCATCTAGCCAGAAATTCCAAGAAAGCTTTAGTTGTGGCTTGAATGGTAGATACATTTCATGTGGATACCATCAAACAGGGTAATAAGGGATGGGTGGGTAATAAGAGACAGTCCTCCGACATTTCGAAGAAATATTGTAGCAGCTAAACTAAATAAAATATTGAAAAAAACAAAAAATGGTGGCTTAAAGTTCAACATTTTTCCTATCAATGTAGCAATAAAGCAAGTCAAGAAATCTTACATTTACGTACTATCTCTAGAAAAATCCTTAAAAAAAGTGTCAAAAGTGAGATTTTGGAAACGTACCTCTGCTAAGGTCTGTAGCAAAAAAATATTCACTGTATTAAAAAATTTTACCTTCATAAAAGTTTCACCCAGGTGTTGGCTTAAAAACATGATTTACAAATTAGCGTAGTATCTCATTCCGAGAAAAAAATGACGGCCATTTCTGCATGATGGGGTAATAAGGGAACTCTCCTGGGGTAATAAGGGACACCCCTAAAAATGCATTTACAGTAGAGCCTTGATTAGCAAAGGCTCCAGTTAACAAAAAATTAATTAATAACAAAGAATTTTGATTAGATTTACCTAGCTCAGCAAAAAAATTTCCCTTGACAAAAAATTAGTGCATCATTGATCATTACCAAACTGCATAGAATGTCATAGCTAGAATTGTTCACTGGCCAACATAGAATGAAAAGTAATTAACCTAAACTATAACTTTTTCTAAGAAAATATGATGGTTGTCACTAAAATATTCCTTTGTGTTTCAGGTATGATTTTTACATTCTTTTTTGAAAGTGAACTCACTTGACCTAATTAAAATGATGCAAAATTACAAGCCATCCTGTAAGCTTACCTACAGAATAAATGCTATATGGCTGCTGATATGAAGCTTGCAGTGGACAAGGTAAACGCTAAATGATGTCCATGGATCTGGTAATATCACATCAATAATACCAAAATGTATGGGTAAAGTAATATCATATCAATAAAGGAAAAACAAGTAAAATTCACAGAAAATGTCGTTTATTCTACATCTACATCATCTACAAAGGAAGAGGAAGACTTCAGAGTACTGTTAGTGATAGATGAGTAGGTACAATTTGCATGCTTCAAACTTTTTAAAATTGAGTTTTATTCCAAGTGTCCCTTATTACCCCATTACCAGGGTTGGTTCAGGAGGCTTTTATTTTTTGCATCTGGCATCATATGAATAGCATATGGAATTTTTTCAGAGATGCCATATAATAGCCCTTTCAAATACCTTTAAAATGAGCCCAAACTCATTTATGAGATGTTCCATGGTAAGAACTAAGAAGTTATTAAGGAAAAACACTCAAACCGTCCCTTATTACCATAAAATGGGGTAACTTAGACCACTTTTATTACAAATGATGCCATTTTTTTACTAGCTATATTAAACTTGAATTGAAACATGCAAAATACAGGTCTATACTCTAGCTTCACTCACCATAAATTGCTGGCTCCTGCCTCTCATAGTCTTTATGTAATTTCAAAAAAAGTGATGGTCTTTGTTACCCCAGCTCTTGGGGTAACTTAGACCGGGTGGTAAAATCAATTATATTTTTTGGTAAAATAACTCCAAATAACTCCAGGTTTTGGTGCATTGTAGTAGAACCTGTCTCTTATACACATCTAGATGTGTATAAGAGACAGGGTCTATGTTACCCCGTCAGGGCTGACATTAGGTGGTCTAAGTTACCCCATTTGGGGGCGGCGCCCCCCATTTGCAAACTATGACACTTTCCTAAAATTTGTCTTTTGCATATGTAACTAGAAGAGTTCTACTACAATGCACCACAACCTGGAGTTATTTGGAGTTATTTTACCAAAAAATAAAATTGATTTTACCACCCAGTCAAAGAAACCCCAAGAGCTGGGGTAACAAAGACCATCACTTTTTTTGAAATTACATCAAAACTATGAGAGGCAGGAGCCAGCAATTTATGGTGAGTAAAGCTAGAGTATAGACCTGTATTTTGCATGTTTCAATTCAAGTTTAGCTTATCTAGTAAAAAAAATTGCATCATTTTGAAAAAAAAAGTGGTCAAAGTTATCCCATTTTACGGTACCTATTCACATATCAAATATCCTCTCTTGAATTCTATTTTGACTCTACATCCAAGCTCAAAAAGCCATCCATGAATGAGACTATCACCCCATGCTTTCAGTAAATTTTGCCCATTTCTATGGCCCTTGCCCAGTTTCAGAAAAAAACAGATTTTTATCAGCAATTTCTTGAAATCACCAATGAAATGATTATATTTACCTTCAACTTTTAGAAAATTTTGCACAGTATTCTAAATTAGCCCAGCCTAATCATGACATAATGTGCATATAACTGTGCTTCTATTCAGAATATTGGACAGAAGTTTCCTAAATTATGGATAAAAAGAATTATTTTACAATATATTTCAAAAACGACAGATAAAAATAGGCAGCTTTTCCTTTTTTTAAGAAAAAATTTTATGGAAAGAGCTATTGAAATAGATAAAATTGGTCCAAATTCGTGGGCTTTTTTGTCTGTTTAACCATTTCACTGGTAGCTTCTGCCCAATTTTCCACTTATGTTTATGCGGGTTGCAAATTATTGCACATTAAATGGTTTTATATTGATCAAAATGTAATATTTACATTGTAAATATCTGAACCAAGTTCTTCTGAAGATATAAATTTTGCTATTAATGCTAATGCATTATCAAATATCTTTAAATATTCGCTTAGTTTCTCCACCCTGAAGCCCTTGCCTCTTGCCAAAACTTTATCACAAAATTATTAATACCGTAAAATGGGGTAACTTAGACCACTTTCTTTTTTATAAATGATGCCATTTTTTTACTAGCTAAATTAAACTTGAATTGAAACATGCAAA
>NW_025935706.1:0-799 GCF_000764305.2 Hyalella azteca | reverse complement strand
GACAATATTTCATAATATCCTCAAGTAAGTCCTTTATTTTAATATTTTTCCTTAAAAGTGTTATGGTCCCATTTTGTGGTAGCTATTGTTCTTGAATAATATTAATTAATAATAATAATAGTAATAATAGTAATAAAAATAATAATAATGGACGATATTATTTTTATTAATTAATTGTAATTAATTATTAGCTTTTATAATTACTCTTTGAAGGATTTCTTTGAATAATTGTGTGCAAACTAAACTATTTAAATTATATGGACCATTTTCAGAATATTTCTACAATCCAGAATAGCTGTAATAAACGATTCAAAATAACTTCACTATTTCAGCGTGTTCTTTATTTACTATTTGCTATTTCTTGTTTTTGGGCCTCGTGTTTTGATTTCATTGCTTCAATTTATTCCGAGTTTTTTTTTTCATGTAAGATTTTCGTTACATAACTATTCACAATTATTCTGTAGTTATTAGCTAATTCAAAATAAAACGTTATTATCAAAGCTGAGTAGTTGAATTGGCAATGACAAATGTAAGTGAATTCGGTAATCCTGTTCATTTTACTTAAAATGTGCTGGAGGACAATGAAATTATGTCTCTCTTTATCAAGATTAGATATTTGTAATAATATAAAATCACACTTTTTTCGTATGGATTCCATTCATTCTTCTAAAAATTGCGGTTTCTATTCAGTTTCAGTTCCTATTCAGTTTCCATCAGTTGATGCTAAATTAAGATTGAGTTATTTCTTATAAGGTTTCTATTCAGTTTCAGTTTCTATTCAGTTTCGCGCAAGAAAATT
>NW_025935705.1:0-110733 GCF_000764305.2 Hyalella azteca | reverse complement strand
ACTCAGCAACAAGGTGCGCACGCTCAGTCTGACTCAGCAACAAGGTGCGCACACTCAGTCTGACTCAGCAACAAGGTGCGCACGCTCAGTCTGACACAGCAACAAGGTGCGCACGCTCAGTCTGACACAGCAACAAGGTGCGCACGCTCAGTCTGACTCAGAAATTAGGTGCGGATGCTTAGTCATGATTTGCGTTCGAGTAACTTAACACGACGAGCGCACTCATTCCACACCGAAAATAAATCATGAAAGCTATGAAAGCCTCAGTATTTTAATTCAGGTCATATTTGCAACAGCCAACAAGCAGGGTTTCCCAACCTCTAGTTTCAGTTAAATTTTGTTCAAATTCGTAGCAATTTTCGCATCTGCGACGCTGTGCCTGAGTAACGAATTTCCCGCAGCGATGTTGCCATCTTATTACACAAGATTACATTGCAGTCAAGGCTAACTAGCGTGAAAAAAATACGGCTGGGTACACTAAATACATTCAAGGTCGGCTTGCTTGCTTGCTTGCGTGCGTTAAAATCGTGCGCTCCAAGTTTTGCACAATCGTGCAAGTTTTGTGCCTTGCACAAAAGCTCGCGGTTAATTTCATTTTCGCGACATGTCTGTTTTGTATTCTCTACGCTATTTATATTTTTAATAAAATTGCTAACCTAGAAGTCATTATCAACCTATTAGGAACTCTTGATGTTTGCTTCATCACATCACAAATATGATTATAAGGTCCCTTTAAACGTGAAAAGCATGACCTTGGTATTACACAATCTACAGAGACTGCTGATAAATGCAAAATACTTCGCTACATGTGCTGTAAAAATTATCATTCTGAATTCATTTTCAACTACAATGGCTCAAAAATATAGTAAACGGACTTGCATAGTACAACTGACTTGATTAACATTCAATGCGTAAAATAATATTGATGTAAGCGTCATGCTGCGGCCGATTCGGGCAGAGGGAGGAGGTAGTCAGGATGCAGAGGCGTGCGTTGCAACCAAGAGCTGATGCTGAACGTCGGACAGCCCATAATGAGTTTCATGAGGACATGTCGATAAAATAATAGTTTTCATAATAAAGTTTCATGATGACATGTCGATGCGTTTATGCCTGGACGAACATTGCGAGGCCGAGGTAGCCAGCAGCTGAGATTCCATCAAATTTATGTCGTTCCTACCTAAATTCAAAATTTATACGCATTCAAGCATCAAGCTGCTAACATAGTAAGCATACGCTTTCGCTGGAAATTTATGTATGTTAATTTATTCAGCAAAACGAATAACTTAAATGGCTAAACGTTTCATCTTTGTTATAAAAATTGTAAATTTGTATGATAAATATGATGAATTATGCGAATGACTTTGGAAATCAGATTGAGATTTGCCCGGCACTCGAGTTACCATTACATTGCAATTGTAACTTGACAAAGATGAGCAAATACGAGAGGCGTAATTTGGTTTGACCGAGGAGGCAAAACTCGGTTGATTACACTGAGCGACATTTGAATGCAGTGAGAGAATAAAATCATTTAAGCAGGTCTTCTAATCATTGAAAGGAACAAAGTTTTCATGCAAATGTTATATCTAAACCATGACGAACTCATATGAGTATTGATAATTTTGAAAATTTCAAATCGAGCATCCTTGCGACACAGCTCCAGACCGTGAGATTTCAGAGCTTCAAAAATGTTAACTTAGCAAAAATTGGTGACATCTTTGTTGCCTGCCACGAGGCTTGCCCGAAATTCAACTGTTTGCATGAATCGGGTGTTGGTGAAGAGGAAATTACTCCAGCGCTCTCGTTTAGGTGGCACCATGCAGTCTGGTGTTGCGATCCTAGCAAGACTATAATGCCCCTATAAAAGCTTTCGAAGCAGTCCCTCCAATGCCTACAAAGAAGATATTTTTCCTTTGTTTGCCTGGACGGTTTTACGAAATATTTGGCGGCTTTTCTGCTGCTTGCCAAAAAGCAAAAAATTACAACTCAGAATGGCCAGGAAGATAGCGCGCGAATTCAGCGTATTTCTACGGTTTGCTCTGAAGTCAACGTGGAAATATGAACCTACTGCAGAATAAAATGTGAAACCTTCACCTGGAAAAATGTCTAAAATCATTAATTGTGACTCCACCTTAAACTCATTGTCAAGTTTTGAGCGCTCAAGATATATTGAAACATGTTCAAAAAACTACTCAGAAGTAGTCGCTGTGACCGATAAAATAGGCCGATTCAGCAACAAATGTTGTTGAAAATAGACCGATAAAGTTGTGCAAATCATAACTGACATTTTTTCAACATAATAGTTCGGAAAAGAGCGAAATTCAAGAGGCATTTTGGCTGTGAGAGCTTTTACTTTCAGCCTTCAGCGAAACCCAGAGGCTATCGCCAGCAGCTAGAGCAAAACATTAATGTCGCTAACTCTGCTTACGAAGCTTCACGACGAAGTCTCAGTAAACTTGCAAGTTAGCATTAAATGCTTCATTACTTATCTAATTGGTTTGAATTATTGCGAATTTTAAAGTTGAGTATAAACACAAACGAAGACACGTGCAACGTCCACAGAATTCAACGTTGTCGACATTTCATGTGCACGAGCACAAAAATACAAATGCAACGATAAATGAATCCAATCAGACCGAGAAAACCTATTGGCATATTTATGTATTGAACTCAATACGCATATCTTCTTAGAATCAACAACAAAACTTAAATTCGAACATAAATTCATCGAATCTGACAGAACAGCGTTAGAGGCATTGAGTTCTAACCTCTTCAGGCCTGAAGGCATCAGAACAGCAGCTCTGGAAGTAGCAGAAGTTATGGTGCCTATTAGAGAGCCGCGCTTGCGGCGTCTGTCCTGGCACAATGCCAACTCTACTCGAAATACTTATACGGATACGCAGGCTACTACAGGCTTCGTTGCTTGGGAGAACATCTCGATTAGAAATGGACGTCAAACTATTCAGAGATACGTATTGCGTTTGATGAACTTCACGTTCAATGCCAACCGAACTTTAGTATTCAAAGTGTAAAAAAAGTTTCGTGAAGCCAGCATTAAAGTTTTTCTAGGATCATGTCTATTGTTTTGAATTTATGAGACAGGCTTTTTCCAATATCATGTTACTCGTCTTAAGATGACGACTGTTCACATATATAATAACACATCGTTTCAATTAACACTTAAAATTTTATGAATGCCTAAATGCAAATTAAAGCACGTGCTAAATTATACTTGGCTACATTCGAGTTGCGTGCACAAAAATGGACTTGAAGAATCAACTTCGTGTAGTACGAGAAAGTTTACGGCGAAGGCTTCTTCCCTGGACGGAATGTCGGCGAAACGAGCAATCATCTAAGAATACTTCGCCAGACGCGGGCATTACACGCGAGCGACTCGCTTTTTGGAGGCAAAGTTATGATGTGCCTCCTTAGTCCTTCCTATGACTCCGACGAGTGCCTATGACAAAGTTTGGACAAGAAGCAACTTTACTTTGATCAATGAGAATACATAAATCTTGCCTGAACAAGTTATGTTTCCACAAGTAACCTGAATGCATGCGATCAATCATAGAACCAGAATATTTACCTTCATGAAAGTTCATTTGTTCATTTATGCGACGAAATTTATTGTTAGGACCTTCGATAAAATTCTTCATACTAAGCCAACTGATGAAAAGCTTTCCGTCGAATGATGAAAATAATTTTTAGTTTCAAATTTGGAGTTAAGTCTCTGATCTTATGCAGGCAAACTTTGTACTAAACCCAGCTACCATGGATACCTGTGCATTAGACCAACATCGAACCTAATGATTGTTAAAATTGCAGCACACGAGTGAACTCCAACTCCACTCAGGACAACATCGTCTGGTGACACACAACTCACGATTACTTGCGCAACAATCATTCCCAATTTTTACCTCATCTAAGCCATAAAACACTTCCACAATCGCATCAGTCGTGTGTCCATTCCCTGCATACGTTCATTTCGACGTCATACTTGCTCGTTTATCCTCGATGCATTTGGGGCTCAATATACTTTCCTTCTTAACAATACATACATCTTCGGTGCACATAGAGCTCTTAATATTCCCTTTATACACAATACAAACATCATCTGTGTATATGGGGTGTGTGTATGTCCTCTGTGTATGTATCTCTTAAAACTTCCCTTATTCATCCTCTGTGTATCTAAGGACACTATCACTTCCATTTTACATCCTCAGAGTAAGTGGCCTTATCATCCCTTATGCAGTCTCTCTGTAGCTGAGCCTAATAATATGCTGGCAAATTGCCTGTCAAAGATTAAGCCGGCTAACGAGGACAGTTTTGGAGACCTAACTCATCTCGTCAGAGGGGCTACGTCGAGTGCCTCTAGAGTCTAGAGACGAGAGAGTATTTAACTCTTGGTCACTTGCTGCACAAACTTACTCTCGAAACTTGGAATCTTATTATGAGCAAAATTAAGAGGTTAATAGCTGAATGGAGAAAAGAACTTTCAGGAATTTAGCGTAAATTTGTGCCTTCACATTAGAGGGATCTTGCGAAATTAGTTTAGAATAAATATTCTAATCTACCTCGGAAGGCGAGTCAGTCAGAAATTGATTATTCTACTTATTCGTGAGCGATACTTACAATCTATGCACAATATTCTACCCAGAACTTGAATATTATATTTTAAAACTTTACCTACAACAGCGATTTGATTGACTTCCGCGCAGATACAGCGGCCAAACATACCTGAAAAGGTAGAAAAAGTATTAGAATATAAATGTGAAAAATAACTAAGATATTTTCTATTACAAATGGTGAGGGCATAAATATACTCGTATATAGTTAATCATATTTAAATAGCTTCATCCAAAATTCAATCAGGAAAAATACACGTACAATGGGTCACGAGCTTAAAGTTCGCCAAACTGGATCGGAAAGGCCATTCACAAATCCAATTGAATTCAATCGAATAATAAAATTCATTCAATAAGTCAGTATACATGTTTTTCTAAGCAGTGAAGCTTACTTCAAAAGGTTTGTTTCCGTGAGAGCAAATTCCGAAGCAAATAATATGTCTAGAATCGCGCTTTGATGGCCGGCAGAACGAAATGACGAGGCAGGATCGGGGGCTTGGATTGTCGCACGAATAGGCTATAAAAATTGAGCCTTCAAGGAAGCGACATTTCAACAGAGATCGTTTACTTGTACTCCGAATGCAAACAAAAATTGGCTCAAGTTTACACGATTTTTCTAATGCAATTCAAAATTTAGTATTGTTTTCCTCCAACTAACAAACAAATATTTCGCTTAAATCACAATTTAAAAAAATAATGAACTCGTGTTGAGACAATTTTTAAACATAGCACGTGAGATTATACAAGATGTTAGTCGCGTAGGTACTTCATATATCGGCGAGGGGTTTCAAATCTTAACTTAAATAATACAAAATGAATGAAACACGACTCAAAGAAATGCTCAGTGTAGTTTTGCATAAAATTGATTTTTTTTCAATGATCAGAAAATGTAGCGAGAATGACATGGCTATAGGAAGACGAAACTGAATAATAATTGAATTAAAGCATAACTGTGGGTACGATACTTGAGAAAATTAGAAAATTAACTGCACCTAACAATTAATTTTTGTAACAAATGCTCATAAATAATGAATTGACATTGACTGATAACAGTTTTCGTCAGACTACTCTGCGCTGAATATTTTAGCATGCAGACATGCATTGATATGAATAGGTTTAGTTGTGATATGAATTATACGTGTACAGATTTTTGGTTCAACGCAGGGTTAAAGTCAACGTAGCCGTGGCCTTTACATAAAGTGCAGCCATAAAAACGGCCGTTTTTCCGAGCGAGTGGAAACTGCCGAGGACACCGCGAGCGATCAAATGGCTTCAAATCGCCACGACGCGGTCCGAATTTCCGCCATCCGAGCTGTCGACTGCCGCGCGTGGCCAAAAGTTGCCTCGAAATTCTTGTTAACATTTTGAACGAAAGCTAAAACGTCAGATTTTTCAGTTGTGACTTTAAGCAAGTTAGTGTGAAAATCTTTCGAATAAATGCTGTCGCACTGGATTAAATTTTTTAGTAAATGCTGTCATGTAATTGCTCAATGGCAAACAGAATTGAATTTAAATTTGAAGTTAATGTAGCAGAAATGAATTGAAAAAAAAACTTTTTATTAGTCAAATTCTGCTATCGAGAGGAAATTCGCTTACGGTGATCAAATAAATAAAGTTTCGAGCTCGGTGTGAAGCGATAAAAACTTTCCTGAAGCTCCAATAAGGCAATAACTAAGATACTGCTGAGTCTTCTTAACTTTAATATAAAATGAAAAATGAAAATTCATCAATATTCTGTGTACAGGTATATGTTTGAGGAGCTAATTTGCTCACACGAGTGACTCGGGAGAGCAGAACTGGAATTAGGTCCCATGACAACATTAATTAAGTTGACAACATAAATATTTAACAAGAGAGCAAGTGAAGAGTTTAACGTGCGAGCCTTTGCTGCATAATGTATATACTATATAATATGAATACTAAAAAATTATTTCCAGCCAACAACATCCAGTTCGTAATTATTTTATGTAGGGTTCGAATAACAAACTGTCATAAACGGTAGATTGGGAATAACATTTATCTTGATACTGTATATACGTCGTCAGGATGTGTTAATATAGTACCCATGCATAACTCGTCATACGAAGCATTTCAGCATTAACGATAGAAAATCAAATAACCTGATACCGTTCATCTTTTTGTTCTCTTTAAACTACTTTTTGTGACCTTGACTGGGCTGAATTATTTTTGCAGGAGCCATGGGTATGTCAGGGATTCGTTAGGCTAATATAGAAGCTAGCTGCCGTGAAAAGGTCAGGGCAGCTCGGAACAACCGTCGCCGGGGTGAGTGCGGTGATACGGTTGCAGCGTCACGTCCACGGTCACAAGCAAGTGATTGACGACGGTTTAATCTTAGCCTTATTTATCTGGATGGCATTCGTGATTAGGTTTTATCGTATGGATGAAACGATCTTTATTGAGATAAACTTGAAACTAAATTGAAACTAAAAATCGATTCAAGCAATTATGGACTTTAGTGCGAGGGAAAATAGGTAATATTACGGCTTTGTGGTATATTAACATCATGGATAAAATTCCGATGATACTAAATTTATGAGATGGCTGCAAAAAATTAATAAAAAGTGGCTCAGCAAGAAGCCAAGAAACCAAACTTCATCTGATAAAAAAGGCGAAAACAGGGAAAAGTTGTACTGAAGACGACAATTCATTGAAAAATAAATAAATGCAACGTAGCTATTAAACTTTCATCATGAATGTAGACAAAGCTTCAAGATACAAGCGCGACAGAAGGTAGCGCAAGTAAGAGTGCTGTTCAATTAGGCTGCGCGCTGTGGCGGTCCTAATTGTATAAACATTAGCGCAGCGGAGAAAGCAAGACGCGCGTCCTTAGCGCCGTAAGGAACTTGGCGTCCAAGTCGCCACAAAATGTCACTACTGCACTCAACTCGTCGTCCTTCAAAATATTGGTCAGAAATAAATATATTTCTGTTCAAGTTGCATGAAAAATGTTTGAAATGTTTAAATGTAACGAAAAAATTAAAATTCGATTTTGTTTACCATATACACCGTTCGTATTGAAGCGACATAAGTAGTGTACCGGTAGCGGCTCAAGTATCAATGACCCGTGATGACGGCTAATCATCTAGGCGGGAACTCGATATCAAGCAAGTGCGGCTGATTTTTTATGTGTAAAAACAACTCCTTTGTCCAAATGTGGGATTTTAATTATTTTAGCGAGCACATCCTCGGGAATTTGTCCCGACACGGAATCAATAAGTATTTTTTATAACAATGAAAAAATTATACTCGTAGTTTAGGCTTTAAAAATGCCCAGAAATTCACCATTAGCTTATTATTGTTAGTTTGCTCAGCTTGTAGAAGCATGTCAGTACAATTTATGCGATGATTCATAGAGTTTAACATCACGACGATAAGCCAATAACTTCAAATATAATGCAATCAGTTGTGGAATAAGTTTATTGACACTATACACTGTACTTCATGAACGAAGTAATTAAATCAATTCACACTTCGCTGTTAATATAATATACCCAGTTTCATTGTCAGAGATTTTTGCATCGTTATTTTTCCTTACTATGGAAAACAAGGTCTTATTTCGGTGTATCAGTAGCTGTCATGGCATAGAGTTTCTACCAAGTGTTTCCCACGCATTGCAGGCGATCAGGCTCTATAGGAGGACTAACGGGCAGCCGTTAGCGCAAATGACCCGCATTTGGTCTGATACGGTCCGGTGTTCCTGATACTCAAAGCGTTAGCGGTGAACGAAGGTTGTGAGCAGGGCCCATACTATCAAAAAAAGTTGAGATCGTAAGTTCATCAGCCAATCATTAAAAGCCTTTCTAGCAAATTCCACCAATCATAGACAAGAAAATATAGCGGAAGTACTTACGTTCACTTAGCGAGTTTTGATAGTATGGCCCCAGATCTCGAAGTTGCTATCCACGTACACGGCTAGTTTTTAGGATACTTCTAAGTCAACTCAAATTTCGTAATTATTTTTTTTAAGATTTATAGCCAGATTCCTGGAACTGTACTCGTGAGTCCAGCAAACAACCAACACGCATGCAATGAACGTCTCGTGCCTATACGGCCATAATTGAATTTACGACATCACATGATTTACGATTAAATAAATTTTTTAATACCTGGTTTTTGTTTAGAGAAGAGGGAGGAAGCCATTTTTATTAATATGTTGCGTGTTGTCCACATCATATATAAACAGCACTTTTAATCATCACGCACGTTACGAACATCTCAATAAATCACTATAGAATCTACGACTCCTGCACTAATGGCGGAGCAAAGCATCACGAAGCCTTTTGAGCCGCGGTTCACCAGCAGGAGTAATTTATTTATTTATTAGGGGTAACGGAAAGGTAAAAACTAATTTAGGGTTTAAATTTAGCCTATCAATGATGTCAGTCTTCGCGAGAGAGAGCGAGTGAGCGAGAGGTAATAATCTTACTGTGTTTTGTTAAATTTGGTAAAAGGGGGAAAATTTTATGAGCAACTGCACCTGCGGCTTGTCTATGCCGCCGTCAAAATAATAGTAATAATAATAAAAAAACGTGTGCTCCTAAAATGAGACAAAGAGCACGTCCATTTAGGCACAATATCCATGAAAGTGAGGTACTCTTCAAGTATAATGTCCACCGCAAAGTTTTGCACTAGGTTTGGTCATATAATGTATAATATTAAAAAGCCATAGATACAAATTAGGAAAGATCGGAATATTTACAGTTCTCTCTGATCAAGAAAATTTACAACCACCAAATTTTTTCATGATAAAACACATACACTGTTAGAAAAATTACCGTTAACGGTATTACCGGCGTTTCAGTGGCCGGTCGGAACGTGAAAAAAACATCGCGTAGCCGTTTTTATTCTAATTTTACACTAGAAAACCGTAAAACATCTGATAATAACGGCGAATCCGTTTATTTTCACGGGGCGACCGGCCACTAGAAGGCCGGTGGGACCGTTTTTTCACCGTTTTTTCTAACAGTGATAATAGAAGTCATAACAGAACATGTCACAAGCTATGCGGATAAATATTCAGGCTTGGCAACCACGATGCACATTCAAGGAGGAGTGGAGGTCAGAGAAATTGAGAGGTTCGCTTTATAAAGAACTCACCAACAGGAGTGAAATCAATGAGAGCTATGTTATGTTTGTAATCGTATATTTTGGATTGAAATTATTCTTTGCTGAAATGAACCATCTTTGAAAAATTGAGGCAGAAGATTTTTTAAAAGATCCAAGATTTACAAGATCCATGAAAACTATAAATGTTGAATTTTTTGTTGAAAAAATCTCTTGTTGAATTTGATACGAATTTTCCAAAAAATGTTTTAAAAGTTCCGCCTAAAAATTTGTTACACGTTCGCCCAAAGCGTGCATTTGGCAAAGGCATCTCGTAACAATTAATGACAATAATATTATGTAATACGGTAATCATTTTCCTCGATGAGTTTATTCCAATTCCAAAATTTGATCGATTATTAACACCACAAGCAAACCATGTTATAGTGATATTTAGAATTATTCAGCTAATGTTCTTCAAAAGAGTCCAACCATCATTGCTAGTTGTACATTGTCGCACTATCATTCTGCATGATAAAGAAGAGACCTGTGCGCAACGGAACATATATGCACCGGCAACCAAAGGTTTATTGCTTGGTGATCTTCCGCCGCCAGTGCAGCTATCAGAAGGTCTACAGGGCAACGATCACAGTTACAGGTTCCCATACTTACAACGGTGTAATAGCGCTATACGGCGACGGTGTTATAACGCTGCACGGTCGCGGTGTTATATATAGAACTACACAGCGACGGTGTTATAGCTCTACACGCGGTGACGGTGTTATAACGCTGCGCGGTGACTGTGTTATAACGCTGCACGGCCGCGGTGTTATACGAGTATATAGCGTTGCACGAGGGCGGTGTTATAGCGCTGCACGGTCGCGGTGTTATATATAGCGCTGCACGAGAGCGGTGTTGTAGCGCTGCACGAGGACGGTGTTATAGCGCTGCACGAAAGCGATGTTACAGCGCTGCGCAGTGACGGTGTTATAATGCAGCCCTTCGTGTCATCGTTCATTTTCACGCAGCCAAACTTGAAGATGTGCCGCACAAGCGTAAAGTGGGATTAGGTGATTTTAAGTAAAGCAGTTGACACAAAAATGAGTTTACACTGTACTATTGGAATATGTCAATGCAACTTTATTATCGCTCTATGCAAAAGGGACACAAAAACGGAATAATTAATCATTCGATATCCATGTCAGGTCCGTTGAATGAGTACAAAATTGAACACTATTCAACTGGAACAACGATACAAGTTTCTGCGGTCAATATCCTCTCATTTAATCACATCGGCTAGGCTGACCTCATACGCAGCCATCCTTCAATTTGTTTCAAACTGCCATTGCAGCAGATCGACGCGGCCAAAGTGTGCGGAGGGTCGTTGTAGGCTTCCATAGTTCGTAACACGAGGCGATCGTTGCGTACATATATCGAGCCTGGGCTCAAAGCACGAGCTACGTAAAGACGAGGAAAAATAGTGCATAAATTCGTGCAGGGTTCACCGCAACTTACCTAGAAAGAAATTATCCTTAATTCTATGCAGACGTTGCTGCATGGACACCACAAGGGTCCTTATATCATGTCACGCTCATGACCGATACGGGCAGCACCAGAGGAATAATACGGGCGACACGCGACACCAGAGGAATAATACGGCCGACACCAGAGGAATAATACGGGCAGCACCAGAGGAATAATACGGGCGACACCAGAGGAATAATACGGCCGACACCAGAGGAATAATACGGGCAGCACCAGAGGAATAATTCGGGCGACACCAGAGGAATAATACGGACGGCGCCTGAGAAACATTCACCAAATCTTTGGGGATCTCAGCTCATGGGCACGACAAACATAAGGAGACACACGCACAAAGAGGTTGAACCACAGTTTAATTTTATTTAGTGCAGAGCTTTAGGACTTCATAGTGAAGGATCAACATGGCTTGAATAAGTGGAGTGTTTTCACTGCAAGTAAGAAGGCTAAGGCGCTGTCCAATTGGGGGAACTTGAACATCATATGCATCGCTCGGCAGTAATTCAATCAGGAGGTGAATTTGCACGGGACGAAATACACGAGGCTCTGGATTTGCGAATGGTGAACTGCTTAGCACGAGTTACGAGTCTTGACTGAATTGCACTAGTAAGAAGAGTAAAATATCATTACCTAATTATTCGAGTACATTAGGACGTACTTGTACATCCAACCGAAAAAAAAAAAAATTCGGAAACAATAATTTCTGTTTCCTCAGAATGATCTACACTGAAATAAGGCGTCAAATAAAAGCAATCTGCATTCATAACCACGAAAAAAATCTTTTCTAAATAACTGGTGATTGTTATCTTCAAGTTTTGCATCTAAAGGAGGTCTGGTCTGAGGTCTGAACACATTCATTCAGAGCAGGGTTGGCGATTTTTTTGATTTTTTTAAAAAAATCAAAAAAATCAAAAATCGATGATTTTTTTGATTTTTTCATGATTTTTTTGATTTATTTGATTTTTTTGATTTTTTCAACTTTTTTGTCTTTTTGAAGTGGTATTTTTTATGTTGCAATTAGCCTAACTAACAATAACAGTATATGGATCATAATGGATGGCTAAAAAGGGCACTTATTGCCTTCAATAATGGCCAACAGGCCAAGGTAGTGTTTACCACNACGCTAATCCGACAAGTCAGCCTATAACAACGGATTTTAATTGGCCTTCGAAAGGCCGACCAAGCTTTCCAAGGTGAAGAACAGGCAGGCAGTTGACGCCCTCACACCACAGGTCGACCGTGACTCCGAGTGTACAATAGCCAGCGCCTTACCATCTGTCTCTTATACACATCTAGATGTGTATAAGAGACAGCAATACCTCAGTATAAATTAAAGACTGCCACTTAATATATTTAAATATATGAAAAAATAAAAAAAATCGAAAAAATAAAAAAAATCATGATTTTTTTATAAAAAAATCAATTGATTTAATCACATGATTTAATCATTTTGATTTAATCATTGCCAACCCTGATTCAGAGACAAAGTATAAGCATAAAGCTACGTTGAAATTTAATGACCACAATGCACACAGCTAGAACAAGCAACATGAAGGGTAATGTTTATAACTCAAGGTTATTTTACTCCACCGCAAGTCCCGAAAAACTGCACCACTGGTCAGTAACTGCCCCGCCCTTGCCCTTGACCTCCCACAGCCTGCATTCTTGCTATTGAAAGCGAAGTAAAATCACCTGTATAACAGACTAAGTAACAAACTCCAATCCTACACACGTGTATCTTTGGTATCTGATCGGACCAGCGTGTCTGCATTCGCATAACCTCTGTTATCGAGGTAATCAAAGAGATATCTAACAGTACGGTCCCTATATAATCTCACGCTCCGGTCCTTATAATCTCGCTCTATGGTTTGTGTGTTAGCACCAGCCACTTGCATATAATGAGAGGCTTAGCGTGTTTTGATAACGCGCATACAACACAATCGAAGGTCAGCCTTTAAAATTATCTACTATAAAGCTTGCGAAAATGAAATGCGTCCCAACGATGGATTCAGCAAAGCAAGAGCGAATCTCGAACGTATACTTACAAGATCAATTTGAACGACGACCATTGACCATGGCAGATTCTGAGAAGGTTTGAAGCCTTAGCTTAAGAAATGTAGGTTCAAAGGGTGTGGTCAGTGAATAGTGAGAGCGACGAACGTATATAAAGCAAGAAAAACTGACGTAGTTTAGCATTAAAACGTCCTAGGGATTACTTTTTCAGTGGTGAAAAAATAACAGATGCGTTGATAATTATTAAATAAACGGAAAAACAACATGCACAAATTTTTTATGGAAATAATAGCAGTATTTCTCCATATATAGACCAATTATTTCTAGTAGAACCATAAGAGATTATTTGTGGAAGGTAAATATATTTGTTTCACGAATCAATACTAGCAATGAGTAATTAACGCTTGCATTAACAAAACCATTAACAAAAGTAGCAAGCCGTCGGGGCACAACGATTTCGTAAAAAAAGAATAAATTAAAGACTAGTACAAAAAATCTTCGTCCTTGATGCGACGCTGGATCGAAGCGGCGCTCGCATCCGAAGTGATCGAGCGATCGTAATCTCGACCGACGGCGCGGATAAATTAGGAATTAATTTCCCTTTAGCAATTAAATAAGAGGTGGATAATTTAATAAACAATTTCACGCACCATTGGCGCGCTGCGGATTGCACTGGATATTAAGAGGAAGGAACTGCACGGAGACAATTAGCATAAACCTCAATGCCGATATTGAATAGTGGAGGTTACAAAGTTTAGGATCGTATTTAATACTAAATTATTACAAAGTTTAGATCGTATTTAATACTAATTTAATAAATTTATCGAGTTATTCTTGAAACGGCCGGCAAGGAAACAAGCATGCTGATTAGCTAGTTACAGTGCTGGAAAGTATCGAAAATATCTGATAAATCTCTGATATTTTGAACACATTCTGATATTTTGAATACAAAGTAAATTTTGCGAATTTAAATGGGAATATGAAGCAACTATTCAATTGAAGTTGAAGATGTAACTTCGGATTTTTTCTCTACGCAGATTCCTCATTGATTTCAATAATCGTTCTTAGAACTTTCTTCAATTGTCAATATTTTTGTTATTCCCGAAAATATGATCACTGCACCCGACTCACTGTAACGGTTCGTCAAATCAACACGGGGCTACAGTATCCAGCTTACGAGGCGCGATAAGTTAAAAAATAAGAGATTTTAGAACCGCTAGAAACTGTGTCACAAGGACGCAAATGAACCAAACTTAGCAGCTGGCCAGCATGCCAATGATATAGTTACGAAAAATTCACAACCTATGGTGATTGATCAATCCGATGGAATTTTTTATATGCACATTTTGATATGGAGGGCTGATGATGAGCTATGATAGCGCGAGGAAAAAAACTGAATTCAGTCCTAAAATACTGAAGAAACTGATCGCTCATCAGGGAGCGGCTTGAAAATCATGGCCCTTCAAACTGTTCCATCTTTCAGGATATTGGAGGCTTGGACGAGATGCTGAGCCTAGATGCTCGCTATTAAGCGTAAATCCCAAAATAAACAAGGAGAGACGGTTTGATGTTTAAGAACGTTTTTTTTTAAAGGATGGCGAGGTATTAATTGAAAGAATGTTTAGGTGAGACAACAAAAATATTGTACGAAGCATAAGTTTAAGCAATGCACCTGATTCAACTACTTAGTTTTGACACAAATCACACGATTATTGAACAACACTTTAAAAACAAAAGGAAGTCAATGCCGCTATGTAAAATCTAACAATGCCTTTTGCCATAAGCGCGATATAGTTGATTACGTCGACTGCTCAGGCACGTGAAGTTTCCTTGGATAACACGAAGTTGAACACAGCGCGCGCTCACCTCAACTATCAGATGCAACGAGCAGGAAGTTGTCCAGGTCGTAATTTAAAACGACGTTGAGTCTGACCGATGCAACGAGTGTTGCTTTATGAAAATTACAACAATTCTGCGGTGAGTTATCGGTGGCCTATTGTCGGTCACTGAGTGGCCGCTACTGACTCGGCGTGTACATGATGGATAAATCCGCGACGCTAATCCGACAAGTCAGCCTATAACAACGGATTTTAATTGGCCTTCGAAAGGCCGACCAAGCTTTCCAAGGTGAAGAACAGGCAGGCAGTTGACGCCCTCACACCACAGGTCGACCGTGACTCCGAGTGTACAATAGCCAGCGCCTTACCATCATGCGTCTCATATTCTATTTGTGCGTACGTTTAGGTATGCTTATAAGTTATTTTTGTTGCTCATGATGAATTTAATCAAATGATTTTATAATGATCTAATAGTTCAATTAAAGGTCCAAGGTAATATGAACCTAGGCTTCCGTTATAAAAGACCCAGAGGGACTATTCGAAGAAATAAGGAAAATTATTGGCCCTCACTTCCCATATAAAAGTGGAGAAGTGAAATAATGAACATAATGTTTTTTTAAACATTTCTCAATCGAATATTTCGGTAAATGATAGATTTTTACGTTTTTGACAACGTTTATCAACAATACACAGTTCATTTGAGAAAGGATCAAGTAATGCGTAAATACTCATGCATGTGTTCACGCATGCTCATCTCGAGTGAAAAAAAAACACATCTGAAAACGAAACATCAGGTGACCAGCGAAATTGGCAATACGACTTTAGAGCTTGTGAAAAAAATCTTATGATGTTAATAAATTTTTGCCGCGATGGCGTATAGAGGATTTGGATGATGAGCGAGGCGAGCATGAAGTCAATTAAGTGAAAGTAATAGAAAAATAGCCTTTGGTATCCTGTTCTATGAAGAACGGATCTTTGCAACTGCATTGTTGATTATTTTGTTATTTGAGGCCAGCCACATCTTTTCTGCGAGTAATACTTCTTGAATGACCATGAAAAATACAAGTCCTCCGTGCTATAGAAGTAGTATAGAAATTAAATGCTCTATTCACGATAAATTTACGTTTATTCGACTCTCGCTAATCGACAATGGCCCGTGGCCACTCACCGTCGTTATTATTCACAACTGAAAATCATGATATGAATCGAGACTTGCGTTGAGTGTCCCTCAAAAAAGCAACACATGAGATAACAATTTTTTTGGTTTAAACCCGTTTATTCAAACTCTTAACTAACCGCCAGTTAAAAAGCAACCGCTAAAACTATTTCAACATTTTACTAGTTTCCGAAAACCATGGGAATCAAGTGTATCCAACTCACGCCTGAAATGACCGTCCACTCGCCTACATTTGCCCTGCGACGCCACGCACGCTGCTCGTATCAATATGCCGGAACATCGACAGGACTATAGGAGCTATATAGGTTGTCTGCGACACATGAAATTTAAGATACTCTCGGCCAATACAAAATACTGGATTAGCGATAAAAACCGACTAAAGGACGTGTTTAGACCGCAAGAAACATTTTATAGATTACGAATGGAAGAATCATAACTAGTTTGCCGTAATATAGAGCTTTGATTAGGTTAAATATTGTTAAACTTTCCGGTTGAATAATAATTTCTGAAAATTATTTTACCGCTAATGAAAATCCAATCAAGTAACAAGATTTAATTTAATCAAAGTTTTCCAGCTTCCGAGTAGAATTTCATTTTTAAAAGATCTATCGCTACGTAATTTGTTGAAACCGAATGGTTCACTTACAAGCCCCGAGTAAATTTCTTAATCTATCGACGGTTCACGAATGTCTCAGTCTCTCAGTATACAAATATAGGTAGAAATGAGTAAGAAAGGAAGAATTAAGTGTGTTTAAATATACTGACGAAGAATAGCAAAAATAAATTATTTAATTCTAATTGTTAGAATAGAAAATTATAAGTTAAAGATAACTACTCAAGTAGCACTTACGCGAATTGTCCAACAAAACACAAACAAAAATTGCATTAGGTTTCATAAGAGAGTTAAGCAATTTTCTAACATTTTTTACTTCGAAGACAATGCAATGTACGACAATCATATAAATTCACACGATTTCAAGAATAAATGGTGTCAAATCGCACTCCTTAACTTCATATTTCCAGCTCTCACGGTTGTTTGTAGTAGAATATATATGGGAAAACTATGGATAACCTTGAAGCAACTATGGTAAAGTGTTTAACGAAGAAAGGGTATCCGAGCGTGTACAATAAAGTACTCATGTTGATTACTGTACACGCACGAGTGTACTGAGAGCCACATCAGAAAACATGTCAGCATACGACTGCGCGCCGTAATTATTCGTTGTGAGGCGATATAGGCTGCTACACGTGGTCGGTAAACTCACACTTATCGTTTAACAGCAACTGTACAAGGACTTCATACGCGAGAAAAAACTACGTATAGATCTAGGGTCTCATTATGAGTCATGTTAGAATGTGTTGTTCACGTCACAATTTGTGCTCGAGTCACATGTTGCTCGTATCACATTATGTTGCTAGTATCACGTGTTGCTCGAGTCAACATAATGTTGCTCGTTTCACATTATGTAGCTTGCGTAACATTATTGACCTTGTGTCACATTATTGACCTCGTGTCACATTAGTGACCTCGTGTCACATTATTGACCTCGTGTCACATTAGTGACCTCGTGTCACATTAGTGACCTTGTGTCACATTATTGACCTTGTGTCACATTATTATAATACTGATTAGTCAGCGTTGCATCTGAATGCAGACATTCAACTAAAAATGGAGGAAGCAGAAAATTTTCTAAAATTTCTTCTACACGCGGAAATAACAATAACAAAAAATTTAAGTTTTCAATATAATCCTTTCTTTATCCATCAAAAGCAAGTACTATTCAATTGCAAAAAACAACGAGTCAGAGCCACGGAGACACACATACGCTCGTATTGTTCCGTAATTACGTTACATGAACGCACAATTACAGCAACGAGATCGAGATTATTCCGCGACACGAACCTAACCTGCCGAGCACGCCATTGTGTGGCGCAAGCTCGTCCAACCTTGTTAAAAATTATGGTCTTTTTCTGAGTGACCAAAGGCCGGCTGTTGGGGCTCTTGGCCATAAACGTCGCCCGCAACTTGACCTGACCTTATAAACGGATCAACGCAAAAGCAAGGTCTCGGTAGCGTTAATGGTTAAAGCCTGACTTATAAACCATTTTTTCAAACAACTGCTGCAAATCAGCGCTAAAATTCTAAAAAGACAAATTTATCTGCACAGTCCGTGTTGAAATGAGATTTATTTAAAATGAATGATGATTCTTCACAAGTTCGGTGATCAAACTGCTCGATTTATGAGACACAAGAAAAAAATATATTGAAGTCTTTCAAGATAATACGAGTACATTTGCTAAATATTTCCACACTAAAACAACATTCCCATTATTTCCAATTATACCCATTTAACTCTTCTAACCAATTAATAGGATTAGCTTATCTAGAATTTCATGTTTCGGGATATAAGCGAAACAAAAAAAGTAAACATTAGGCTTAATGATGGCACTCAAGGCCGGCCTAGATGGATAGGAACGGCAAATTCGCCTAAAAGCCTCCACAAAAAAGAGCCTCTTGTGGTCAGTGAATGGCCGGACAATATGTGGTGCCGCTCATTACTTGAGTATCTTGAGTACCGAAGCTCATAGCACCTTAAGAATAACCACGAAGGTTGCTTGTTGTCAGGGCCTGAGAAATGATCCTGATATCATACAGTCGTAAACGGTTTTTGAAATGTTAGTGAAAACTCTTGAAGTTCTGAAATTTTTACGCCCACCAGAGAACTAGTGGTAGACAAATTCATATTCCGTTTTCATAAACAGTTATAGTACAACTGACAACGCATCGAGTCTTAGTAACAAGCACACACTCATAACTAATAATCATAAAATGGAAAAATGATACGAAATCATAACCTTACATACGAATACGTCACGTTACTGTAACTAATGGACGACTATATAGGGAGAGCATAGATTGCTGATGGTACGACTGTCCATGCAAGAGACAATAAATTATCGGGCTGACACAGCGCGAGCTGCGTCTAGGACAAGAGGATCACCATAATTAGGTAGGTAGACGAATACGCTTGACATTATCAGGATTAAGATACCAGCGAGTGTGCAGCGTCGACTTGCAGAGCCGTCAATATTCATTAGTAAATAGAAGAAGTCCCACCAGAGGTGAGTGGGCGGCCGCTGATAAACTAAACCAAATATGCAATAGGAGACGGAGGCTGCAGGTCAAATTCGTCGCTGAGGTCAACCTGGAGACTCCGAGAGAAAGATCAATAAATTCAGAGGCAGGTGGTCGCCCGAGCTAAAGAAAGGATGCCCGCATGCAGCCAGCTTAGGGCTATAGTTATTTCC
Source organism: Hyalella azteca (assembly GCF_000764305.2). NCBI lineage: Eukaryota > Metazoa > Arthropoda > Malacostraca > Amphipoda > Hyalellidae > Hyalella > Hyalella azteca. The sequence continues at coordinate 91,171 of NW_025935705.1, read as the reverse complement.
TAAGACCATGACAAGGAAACCACGGCAGGAAGATGGCGGTAAGAAGAAATTTCAACGGCGATTGCCTCTTAATCAATAGAAACTCAACGCAGTACAACTAGGAATCGAAGGTTAACTCGGGGATACAAGAGGTTGAAAGTGTTTGATTAAATGTATGCCATTTATGTTGAAACCTTCCTTGGAGTTTAGTTCTTACTTGTCTAGTATATTGTACAATAATAGGGTCGACAAGTCTTATTATTTCTAGGCGAATAGGTTGGTAAAATCAGACGACGCATTACGCACATCGCTGAACATCATCAAGATATTTAAACGAGACAACAGAGTCTTCAAGTGTGTTTACCAGTAAATGCAGCTAAAGGTATACCAGCATTATGATTCGAACACAGCTCTGTGCTTTGAACAAAAAAGTTAGGTACTTATAATTCCACGATGTAAAAACAGAAATAAAATGACTTGATGGTGCCATAGGTAACACAATTCCAAATGGAATTCGGAAAGGAATGTTACTGAAGCACACTAGAGCGGAAGGTTTCGCTTCAATAATTGATGAGGCTGAGAGTACCTACGCGTCTTGAGGCGTCGCCTCTGAGAGCCAGGCTAGGAGTGCCGCGAACTGCAAGTCACGCAGCCTGACAACTTCTCTTCTACACACATACCGACGCTCTTGCCTGGCATCGTGGCTTTATAATGCATAACTAATTAAGTTAAACCTGCTGTACTTTTATTTTTTTCAAATAAAAATTCCACCGCAAACAGGGCATTAGTCGCCAAACAAGGCATTAGTGTGCAAGGCATTTTAGTCGCCGATTGCGGCTAGTCACACATCAAGTGCATAGTACATATTTTAGGTCACGTTCCTCAGTGAAGAAGATATGGATAAGAAAAAAGAAAATGAAAACGACTAAATATTAATACCAACCATCTGTCGTAATTGATAAATAGAATAAATAATACGGCCGACTTTACAGATAAATAGAATAAATAATAATTTTTAACTGCAATCCAACTATGAAGAATATGAGATCTTTCCTAGATAGTGTTTGTACAAATTTTTAATAAAAACTTAATCACAAAATCTTGATAAAATCTTGATAAAAGTATCAATAACTGAAGAAACTTTTTTTATATAACACAAATGCTCCGCTTACATCTACTCTGCATGAAACTATTTTTGGTGATCATTATGTGGAAGCTTACACTATAACTCAAAATATAGATGTGATGCTAAAACATATGTATAAGTAAAGTCTATTTCTACCAGCTAATAAATCTCTCATGTAAAACGAATGTAGTTTGCATTGCGGGACTTGCAGACCAAGGGGTCAAACAAAGAGGAATAATCAAGTTGAATTTTTTCACGGCGCCACACGGAGGCGACTTATGAAGCAGAGGCGACATTCTCTGCAGGTTTCGCGCAGTAAAAATTCACTCTGGACGATGAGGTCGCGGTGAAATTTTTTTGAGAAGACATCTTGTGGTGCACATTTTTGCCACGAGTCCACAAGACAAAAAAAAAAGTATTTATATTGCTCATAAAAATTCAAATATTTTATTGATATTTTCTTCTTATTTAAGCTCATGCCGACCGTTTTTCCAGCAGCTCAATAGACCACAAATTAAAATCAGACCTTGTCGCTGGTCGCGTATATACTCAAGTAAGTTATGCAGTACAGACTTCCAATTAGTAGGAAAACTACATAAATTAAAATGCGAGCCTGGAGGAGAACACCAACAGTTTCTATGCATAGATCAGGTCTACTTTGCACGGTTCAGCTCTAATTTGTACGTTTTAGTTCGGCAAAAGACCTCGATCGTTTTGGAAGTTGGAACAGGTCAGAATGAGAACCACGACTTCAGCGAGGACACCTTCAAAGAAGCGCGCAAATAGTTTCACTTTTTGTTCTCTCAGGCACCGACGACGCAGGAAAGTGCGCTAGAGCACTTTCAAGGGCAACGGGTGAGTGTCACATGATAACTTTCGCTGTAACTTTTGCATGAAAATGTATGCGAGTGCTTTCATAATCGTTGTAGGGTTTGCTAGTGTAAAAAGGTGGATGTTTCAGAACAATACTTGCTCGATATTTCGCTTTATTTACTTCGATCTCTGTAGCTAAAGGTCAACTAAAATTTTTTGATTTCTGGAAAGAACATCTACAATTATTATCGTTCACTAGCTCCGAGAAATATATACCAAAATTTCGCAATTGGTCTGAATTTTTAGGTACTTCCACTTGGAATGATCTCGGTTTTTAGCGCATTTTCTCATTTATGGAAAAAAAGCGCTATTGTGCTCGCCATGTCCGTCCGTCCGTCTGTCTGTCCGTCCGTGACTTCACGTTTTCGTCGACGAGAAAATACGCTTACTGTCACTCACTGCAGTGAGTACAGAGTTATATTTTTTGTTTTATGCTTTATGCAAGCAAGTTGGCGTTCAGCGGTAATTAATTGCACGCCAGGTTTGTTGGAAGGAGCTAACCTTGAAAAATATCTCCAGCAAGCCTATGCTCTCGAATATACTTCGCCCTGATCCTGCCGGTGACATTCCGTTGCGACTTGCGACGCCAAGTAATCAACATGCCATAACTGCCTAAGCGCATAGTAAGCTGTGTAAATGAGATGCTCAACATACCATTCATGTCATAGAAGACATTTTCTATTTGCGTACAGTAGCGTCACTCTTGTCTCGAGACATTCAGACCTAAGCGAGACATTCAGACCAATAGATGAGTGTGCGGGGAAATGTTTCGCATTCCAATCAACTTTCTGAAGTTCAGTTCCATGTTCAAGAAAACGTTTCAGTTCCATGTTCAAGAAAACATTTTAATTCCCTCGGCGTATTCAGATATTCTCTGAATCGTGTCAACGCAAACATTTCCATTTTGTACATTAGTTAGTTCATTTTAATGTTGAGGGTAAAACACTACACTTTTCCTACTGAATTTTTAAATATTTAGCATCATGCTCAAGGTAACATTTCACCTTTCATACCACATTCTGATATTCTGTTTCGCGTTCGGTAACACGTTTCACATGTCTTACCACATCATGATTTGCAGAATCATGTTTTACTACATATTTCACATTTCATTCCGTATTCTGATATTATGCGTCATGCTCGAGCAAGCGTTCCACTTCCTATGGTCAGATAGGGCAATGTATGGGACGAGAGCCACGTTCCCGAAGACTTGAAAGTATGTGGATTCGTCGGGGCAAAGTAGCACCAGTGAAAGTGAGGGTCAACCGCGCGAGAGGCGCTCCCGTAACGAACCAGACACGAGTTCGCCGGTCCAGCGGAGTGAGTCATACATTCTCTCTATGTCTAACATTCGCTTCACCAGCTCTGGGTTAACTCGGTACAGTCTTTCACGAGCATATAAAAATTAACATTTTAACCATTGAGAAGACACACTGAACTCTTAATATTCGAAAATTAGCTCTAAGAAATTAAATTTGAAGATGTGCCCTGAACAATATTAGGAATATTCAAATTAGACACGCATTGTGGGGTTAGGCAATGCGTCTGAATTGATTTCGTACAGCTCTTTTATTTACGACTTTACAAACGAGTAAAAATTGCCCCATATATCCAAATATTAAATTAAAAGCATTAAGATTGATGTGTCCTCCAATTGACTTAAGCAGTAATCGTGCTTGCCACATCAAAGTATTGTTTATGTGACAATTGTAGACCTAAGCTTTCTTTGAGCTGCAGTTTCTCGCTACTGCTGTGGCTTATCTGAGTTCCATAACAAAAATAACTGCACTGAAACTTTAATTAGTTTTGTGTTTATAAAAAATAAACCAGTCCATGTGTGTCTATAACATCATTTAACAATTTTCGCGAGATATAGAATTTATTTTAATATTAGTACGAATTCTCAAGCGATGTTGCGGTAAAGTGTAAAGGCGAGGCTGTAATTAGGTCTCATTATGAACATATTCGCTCCGACGGATTAGTTAGTTGAAACTAATTACGAGGCTACAGCTTCCTTCACGAGACCTAATAATAGGGAACTATTATGTCGTTGGTGATGAAAATCCTACAATCGAAGGCCAAAAGAAAGCACGGCCTTTTTTAGTAAGAAAAACCAGTCAGGATAGAGGTAAACTCATTAATCTTTAGAAATTTAACACTTCATTCTACAAGTCATCCTCCAATTTCTCGTCAAATGAGTAATTTTGTGAGCTTAATGACCTTCAAATTACCGGTGGATTAAGTTCAATTCGACTGGTCGTCGGATACCAGAGCTGAACCCTACTGGTCTTTGCAGCCCATGCTGACAAATACTCTCTATGATTCTTAATGGTATTCCTACCTGAACGAAAAGTTGATCGGAAAGGGCTTCACCCGAGGCTGACTAATTCATCTAGTCCAGACGGGCAATTACGCCAACACTGGAGTTAACTGACGGCGCGTATGAAATGCTCTACGGAAAATCATGACCATCTTAAGAATCTTCAAACTCGGGTAGAATGAACAAAATTCCTACGAAATTAATTTCGATTCATAGGATTAAAGCACCATTACGACTAACCCGGCTCCTATCTACTCAAATTGTGAGCAAGAAATTTAGAAATTATAGGAGTCTAACGGAAGACGTAAGGCATCTCTCGCTCGTGGTTGTGTCTAAAGGCCAATAGGTAAATTAAAGTCAATATTGGTAAAGAGTAAAAAATGCAAGGCCTATCTCCGCTTTTCTATCGATAATGTTCTTTCAATAATTTACATGCATTATTTCAGTTGCAAGTGACATTAATATACCGACACGAGGAAAGGTTTAGTTTAATCGATTCCGCTTATAAATTAAATTCAAAAATTTAATAAGCAATTTAAAACTAACAAATTTCAAACTATTCACTATTCATCAAGGAGAAAAATGAACGATTCGAGTTCAACACATATATACCACTATTGACCACCACACGCCAGATACTTCATATATACTACTAACCTATAAAGAAATGAGCATTTTCATCATCGATGATAGATGCTGCGGGATATATATTTTTTTTTAATTGTATCAGCTGCGTTCATGATTGCTGGTTGAAAAGTTCAACGAAGTTTGTTGTGGAAGAGACAAAACTTTTCCGACTTCGCGACGAGTTTTGATTAGCTACATCAATACCCACTGGGCCCTACAGATACATGTTCATTTTGCAGTCATTTTTAATATTCAACTTTTCCAGATGTTTGAGGACGGTTGGGTCAAAATTATTTGAATAATCTACACTACAATGTCTTTTATATGCCCAGACAAGTGATCGATTTTTATGTAATGATAGAAGCTAAACACGGCGTCGCTCGGAGGAGAATATCCCCCGTGTTTTAAATATCCCGTTCTATTCTATTTTCTAATTGAAGTAATGCAAATTAAAGAAAAACTAGTTGAAATCTCTTTCAGGATGATCTTACGTTTTTAGTTGAAGAAATATCAGTTTTTACACGTGAATAAAATATATATTAACCAAATTGAAAAAAAAACTTTAAAGTTTTCAATCCACGTCCCCTTTCCGTCAGCTTAGCATTTTTTCGGAAGTCCAACATGAAATACAAAAGAACATGTATAAAACTTCAGGTCAAGGAATATTCAAGGAGAACGTTTAATTCAGGTAATATTCTAAAATAAATGGTGTGTAGATCAGGATGCATGCCAAATACACGGTTGGTATTGGACGATTTGTATGCGCTCGATGAACTGTTATATATTTAGAATACCAGGATTCAAACGAATAAATTAGAGAATTATATAATAGATAAAACACGGATAAATCACAGTTAAATCAAAATAAGACCTGGGTTAGGAATGTCATCACTACGATTATTATGGCTTTAGTGCACTAAAAAAGCAAGGTATACATAAGGTATACCTTTAAAGGTGAACATTATATATTATTTCTTCGCCGCATGAAAACAAAGGACCACACACACACACACATCCCGACAATTTGTACGGGGACTTACAAAATAGAAATGGCGGCACTTCAACATTGACACGACCTTGAAGAAAGCAGCTCCGACCATTGACTTCTCAGCGAGAAATGAAGAATAATTTTTATTTTCCCTTCTCAAAATAAGAGCATTTTACACTAGGAAAACCGCATGTTTGAATTTTCTGCAGTGACTACTTGCACTTGCTAGAACTGAAGACCATTCAAAGAAAGACAAAATCTTCGATGGTGAAATCTTGACACAATTTCAAACACACAGGATATGAATATACGTCAGAATTATCATCGCGACCAGCGCAAGTCAAGAAGTCATGTCTAGTATAACTGACTTCAGAACATTTATTGTTAAATTTTTTGTTAAAAGCAGCTCAACTCTGTCCAACATTATGCAGACCAAGATTTTTTGGTCCATTGGATCACACAATATTTTCACCTTCATCCAGTAAGTCGAGCGGTGAGGGGTTGGTTGCCGTTCACTCGCAGTAAAAGAAATTACTAAGAAAAAGTTGACTGCCAAGCATGCGTGAACAATAAATTATTGAATCAATTGGATTGAGACAACTTGCGAAAATTAATTACATTTTTACCGTTCTTAAATAATTGGTGAAGCACAAATTGTAGCACAAACTATTTTTCGAAGCAACTAAACATAAATGTAACTCGGTGAAAGATTGTGCGTTTGTTTGAAGCTTGGGGCTGTAAGTGTAAGGGGGGGGGCTATCAATTGGATACCGTATCCACAATACCTACTTTGTCGGGATATTACCTGCAGGCCTTACATTCTTTGTTGTGAGGTATTGTAAACGAGAAGATGGTTGATGATTGATTATAAAATGACTTTATGAATACGTAAGTTCCAAAAACATTATTAACGGGGTAGGTACATGATATCGAAGTTCGGGATGACAGGATTTGGCGCTAAAGGGATAATGAGGCTCGGGATTCTCATACCGGCAGAGATCAGCTATCTCGGGCCACGCGGGTTTGAACAAAGTAGGAAAATCTCGGACAAAGTTCGGACAAGGCTCAGATAAGATTAGCACAAAGCTGGAAGTTTGGAACAAAGCTCGCACTGCTGCATTCAGAAGAAATTAGGAAAATCTTGGGGAAAATTGTGGGCAAATCTCGGTGAATATCAGACAATTCGGACATACTTCATATGAAACTTGGACAAATATCAGATAATTTTGGTACAACTGATAAATCAAATCGGCCAATAGTTATCTGCTGATGAGATTTAAAATAATTTTGTACAAGTCTTTACCATAAGATAGCAAACTATACATAAGCGACTTATTCTGAAATTTAATAAAATCTGTGAAATTCGTCAAAGCTTTCAATTTAGAGAATACATTTCTGAGAGGAACCTTCTAGGGAAAATCAAATAACCCAGCTAGAGAGCTTCTTTTTTATTGTCATACTATTGGCATTGAGTGAGTCTTGATGCAGCTGGGTTTAATATATCTTGGGCAATGATAGGTTCAACAGTTACATAAGATGAATTTGTTTAGCAGAGATGAATACGTATAAGATGAATTTGCTGCTAATGAGCAGAGAAGCTATGAAGTCGCCTTCAGTTCTAAACCCAACAAAAGCAGAAGATGGAAGAAGGAAAGGAAAACAAACGAGCTTGGAAAGGAGTCTCAAAGCCTCTTCCTTAAATGAGAGGAATACTTGAGTGCTGTGAAAAATTTTGACATTGAAGATGAGAGAACAATCAGCCATTTTTACTGGAATAACAAAAACCCAAATCGATAACTAGAGCCTGACATAATAAGACAATATAATTTTTACATAAAACACAAGGCAATAATTTTTTTAACCGAGTTCAACAGCTGAAAACTACAAAACGATTAATTAGTTCACAATAATGCTCATAATATTGCGTGTATCAATCTCTGGAAGCACACAAAATAAATTCGTCGTTTCCATGGATCGAAAAATTAGACCCGAGAGAGAATATTGCAGCGGAATCAAGTTTTACGGAGACAGCGAGTTAAAGATAAGAGAAAGAAATCGGAAATTTGGCGACAGAGAAAGGAGCGGCACGCGAGCGAAGGTTTACTTAAAACCTGTTCGTCTATACGAGGACCTCCAGCCCGACATTCCGTACGACGTCGCATGCTTGTTGCGCAATTTATGCGAGCCAAAGCATAATGATATTATTAAGGTACGACGACTAAGGCATTCACATGACAATGGCAGTAGAATATTATTGTGGGAATGACCACGTGGCATTTATATGAGAATAACATTAAAGCAATAATGCAAAAATAATAGTGAACATTCACGTGCAAAAAAATTGACATTCATATGTGAATAAAAGTAAAACATTATAGTGAGACTAACTGTAAAACAGTCTGTACGAATAGCAGTAAAACGTAAGTTTTAACTCCGTTAAGAGTGTCCAACAGACTAAGTACCTACGTCAGTATAAAGAGTAATGTGGTGTGGTTACATCGGCCGGGGTGTCGGCGCTAAACGGCGGCTAACGGTCTGTACCCAGCTTGTAGGCGCCGCTTAGCCTGGACAACTGATCATACCCACTCGTAAAAATTAATCTCTACGACAAAGAAAACACTCGATTGATAACTTAACTATTCACTTTCATACCGCAAATTTTGACGGGCACCAAATTTCACCGAAAGTGTCTTTTTAATGAAGCACCAAGATTGGCGAAAATGTGCGTTTAACAATTAGCAAAAATTTTTGGATAACGGAAAGACAGAAATAAAGCACCAATTTCAAAGAAAAAACTGTATATAATTCATAACATAAAGATCAGTAAAGCCATAATTGACCCATGATTACCACAGATATAAAAGACTTTGATCTCTCGACCACAAGTCCAGACACTTTAATTTGAAGCGATCAAAAAAGTCCTCTTGGAGCCTAATCCAGGAGTAGCAATGTTTAGTAACAATTATCTTCGACCAATTAGCCTTGTAAACTAAATTGACACTCATATTTTAGAAGAACTACGATGCAGACTAGGCACTTGAATTTTCAGCAGAACAAATGTCACACAACCGACAGGTGTTTACAACACCTGCGGAACAGAAGTCGTAACTACTTACAAAATACATCAATTTTACTTATGATGTAGCATGAAAATCACACAAATATCGATTGCAGCGTCACAGTTCCTGCACGCCATAATGCCTGTCCGTTTAAATTGATCGCCATTCGAGAAACTCTTATCAAATGTAACGAAAAAATAACATTCAAAAGGTAGTCAAATTGCGAACTGCATCTCGGGCAGCGAAAACCTCGCAGGAGTATGAGTATAATTCATGAGGCAAAGCTGTGGTTAAACTAAATTGCCCGCAAGTTGAATCATAACTCAGAAATTAAGAAATACCAAGACTATTGAAGTGATGATTTCAATGCATTTTAGATTCGTCCTTGAAACTGAGGCAATCAAGATATTCCGTTTAGGAGCGTTCATTGTAGACGAAAAGATATATTACGTAAAAAAAACTAAGATGTAATAGGATACGAAAAGGAGTTCACCTTAAAGAAGTAATATTGGGAATTCAAAAAATTAAAGACATCCTAATCTTGCATTAGTAATTTGAACAATTATAGTTCAAACTCTCAAGATCTATTTTCCAAAATATACCTCATTTTAATATATCAAGATCAAGTGATGGAGAGAAAAGTAATCAATGCGAAATAAAGTTCACCGAAGTCCCTCAATGTAATTCCATTAGCAACTTCGTTCTCAATGTTCCCCAATCGACACATTGCATACATCTTAATCTAGTGATATTATACATCCATTCAAGCCATTACAAAGCAATCAAGTATTATTTCAGGGATCGTGCATATATTTGTACGTACATTAAGTAAATTACGTTAAGTAAATTAGTACAAGTGACGCAACGTTTCAAATAAAGCTGTACATACCAAGAAAGTAATCACTCGAAAAAATATTTCAGAGTAATAACTATCAAAGTCAAGTGATATTACATATAACACATTCCATCCAGCCACGCAATAATCCAGTCGTACAGAGAATTGCGACCGAGCAATATCACTGATATGTGACGTATTCTCGCTAGGCAATATCCCAGATAGGTGGCGTATTTCAGCCAAGCAATAGTGTTCACAAGGCAGCAATTGAAGGTCTTCTTCACGAGCTCGACTATACAGGCTGATTGCGTCGTACAAAGGCTCAAATAGAGGCACGCTCGGCAGGGCTCGATGGCCCGCATATCTCAATATGTATTTGCATGCGGCTGTTATTAGCGGCTTCGCAGGACAAGCTTGCCCGTGTATAATCAGTGCCTGCTAAATACGATGGAAGTGAGCTGAACACTTGCTAGGTTTCGTGTCCTTGCTGGTGGGTAAATGAATTCGATACAAAGATCCACGCTAATCATTCGCTGAGTTTCGCCATTCGAACTTCTGCGCGGGTCGCGATACTTTGGGCAGCAGACATAAAAACGAAAACATTCAGCGAACGGTATCATGTCATGCCTTAACACGTTTCGTATCAAGTTCTACTGTGTAATTGTAGAACCATTTAAAGACGGAAGATCCTAGGACTTGCCGGTAGTGCGAAGAATGGAAGGAAATTTAGAGTACATTGCACGACCAGGCACGGAAATTTCATGAGAATCACTAGAGAAGTTATTTAATGAACTTAAAATATGGCGTATCGTCAACAATGAAATCAGACGGGAGCGGCTGAGCGATCATTTTGACTGGCTCTGTAATCGTGCCGCGGCAACTGTTGTTGCGCCGAAGTTCAGAAAAGATCTCACTGATAACGAGTGAACTTGACCAAGATCCGCGGGACTGAAATCCCGCGTGGTTAGAAAATTTTTTCTTTTATCGTGGTTGGAAACATTTTTTTAATCGTGGTTGGAAACAGACACGTCGAATGGAAGATAAATCAGAAATCAGTAACAGTAAGTGAAGAGAAATCGTAAAAATTGGGAATCAGAAGGTTTAGGGCAATTGAGGACGATGATAGTAATACCGAGAGGAATCAAAGTATACACGCAAAGAGAACAATATTGATGTAATTACATGAATTTACAAATGTTTTAAAATTTATCCAACGAGAGGGAGGACTTCTCAAGACGAGGCATAAAGTCTCATATTTATTATATTAGGAAATAGGGAACTCGCTAGTAAGGAGCGATCAAATCCACTGTAGAAATAAAGATCAGAGATGCAGAGCACAAAGACAGACCCGACAGTTCGCCTCGCGCTCAACAAGGCCGTCCACTGCCCCCGCGGAGGGGCAGTGAGGGACGGGGGAGAATGGGGGAGAGAAGTTGAACAGTGAGGGGGGAGAGGGGGAGAGAAGGTGGGGCAGGGGGGGAGAAGGTGAGGCAGGGGGGAGTGAACACTGGAGTTGGAAGAGAAATAATGCCGGGAGTTAACTAGCGAGAATGAGCATTAGTTTATTGCGACAAATGGGATAATAGAAGAGGAATCAGGCACATGCCAATGGGAATTTAACCTAAATACTATACATAATTGTTTACTGGAATTTATGACACATTTGGGGAATAAATTAGTTGGGGTTAATGTATGCCTCAGCACAAGCATCAGACGTCTCTTCCAAAAGAAAACTGCTAATTCTACTGCTAATTGAAATCCAGTTTCATTGCATTTTATTTCAAACCCAGAAGCCCGAGTAAAAATATACAATGAAAGTTCTGGAATTGTATTTTCAAATTCAAAAGCATTGTATTTTTCAAATATTGAAAAATACAATTCTTTTTAACCTCGTTATTATTTTGTGGTAGTATGTAAACAGAGCAAGTTACAACTTTACTAGAAAGCTTCATTCAACGTATATAACAATGATTAAACTAGAAACAAATAGATACAATATAAACTAGAATAGAAGCAGAATTAAACAACGTGCAAGTCATGAATAAATAACAGGCATAGTGCATCCCAACATCAAGAACCGTTGTTAAGGAAAATACTGCGATTCTGGAGCGGCAGTTGGATGAGGAAGTGAAGGAGTTGGTGGTCAGTTTCACTATCAGGCAGACACTTTTACCTCAGAAAGTGAGTGCCATATGGCATGCAGCCAGAGCACGTGAGCTGCTGACGCTCTCATGAAGAACGAATTAACTGCCGCCTAAACTTTCAATTGCTGCAAAATACCAAGTCGGTTTAGAGACGGTTAATCCAGCGGATGAAACAGATGGCTAAACTCGAACATATCCGTTTTAAGAAATGATCTCGTTTATTAACATGGGTTCAGTTGACCTGCAATTCATTAAATGCATCAACTTTTTTGTCCACTAATCATTAGAGAATTACTGAAAAAAATTTTGTGATAATAACTTTAGTACAAATAATCTTCATCGAGGTTCATTTGATAATACCCAAAGTACCTCGAATGTTTGTGGGCAATTGAAGCTGGTAAAGAGACTTCATGTCAATAAAATGTTATGCTGCGATGCTTTATACATATATATCATTTTCTCATCGTTTGGACATCGCTAACGACGGGGAAATTTATTATTAATAGAATCAGAAGGGGAAATATGTAAAATAAAAATAGTCTTTCGTGATCATTGACGACAATAATTCTTCCCACTTAGCCAATGATCCAAAAGGAATGGCAGCATTCGAATTCCTAGAACGAGTGACTGCTGAATGTTAAACGAATTTCGCGTTGCGAAATTCATTCAGTTCAAAAAAGAGCGCCCAGCTATTGAGAATTAATGTTAGCTTGTATGTGGAATGTGTTAGCCTGTATGCAAGAAATGTAGATCGCATTGCAAACATGTTTCTTGTCACGTCCATCGTTAAAGTGTATCTGCCACTTTAGCCTCTGAAGTCCAAACGCATCGGATAAGCATTCATCACGAATGCATAATGCGGTGACCTCGCGTTCTGAACACTTCACCCGGGACCAGCGCTCAGATAATCCTTAAATTCCTCTCATCCCGGGAGTTCCGAAGTGGCTCATGTCAACCTTGGGAGTAGGGAACCCGTGACTGGTGCATGCATGAGCACGCGTTCTTGCACCAGACGGAACTGATGTGCCGAACTTGCCTTGAACTATCAAGACGGGACTACGCGACACGTTGAATGGTTTAGTGTGCCTCATTTGGAAGGGCTAACACCAAAATACAGACAAAGCAGGTCCATAACAATCGACTTCTGCAAAAAGAATATTAGTACAAAGGCCAAGTAAGTGGAAACAAAAGGCGTTGAGAATCTAGGAGAGATACTTCTTGTGCTGGAGTCAGAACAATGGTGGCAAACAACTTTCGAAAAGAAACAGATCAAATCAAGCGTATGTCTGAATTGAAAGACATTGATCGATCTTTTGACTCCTTGTGACAAATTCTCAATACTCGGACCACACAACGGCTTTTCCCACGGGCATTTCAATAGAAAATATTGGGGAATATGCAACGATCAAAAACTACTGCACAATCTCCAAAAAAAGGTTTTCTCAACTTGATCCACAAGGACAGTGCGCGGCTAAACTAGAACATTTGATTGGCGGTGACGCACAAGGCGTTCTACCTAACACAGAATGCGAAGGCCGCTCACAGCAGCCCACACGGATCGAGCTCATGTTCACTGCTCGAGAGCCACTGTCTCGGACGATGCCAGCGTGCTTAGGAAATGAACATCATAGGACACAAAGTTTAGAGGCGAGCTGAGATATAATCAAACAAGATTGTGTGGATGTGAGTAACTATACATGAATAATATGAAAATAAGCAAGCTGCAAGCAAAAATAACAAAATAAAAGAAAATGACATTCCTGCGCCTAACAAAACTAATCTAGATGCATAACCAATTGCCAGCCAAACCTTATAATGAATCGTATTGTGCTACGGAATGATTGTTGGCTTTTGAATTTCGCTCCAAAGCCACAGCATTTTCGGGAAGACAAAAAACGCGAGCAGAAAAAAATTAGATTTTCGATTGAAATTCATCACCTGCACGTAAGTATATTCAAGTTACAACAGAGTATTTCCTCTACAATATTAGTATCACATGCAGGGATGAGTAGGAAATGAACTGCTGTGGAAGATAAGATTTTGAAACCATCGAATAACAGAACCCTTTTAAATTGATCGGAGAGAATGACTTAATGACATGCGCGAATATTGACTTTTGTTATTTATTTCAAAATCCCCAAACAAGTTGATAAGCTCGGTATAATTAAGATTCTCCATTAAGGCAAGATCATAATAATCAGTTCACAGCTGCTCGTCTCTAACACTGATTCTCTCCGACATGAACGCGACCAAAACCGAGCTCGCAAATGTACCTAGCCACAGCATTTAGATCAACTGAAGCGCCTACGCAGGCCTAGTTACAACGTTATTATGCCTCTTAGAATAATTAGAATTCAGCACCAGGCCGAATTTAGCCGCATCATTGACTCTATTATCCTTTGGAATTCAACGCTCTACAGACAAAGACTTGGTTGTTCAGGGTTACGAGCTAAATGCTCCTAATTTAAGCACATCAACTTCGGTACACTAACAAGAGCACTCAACCACAATCGCACTAAACCTTAACTACTCAATCGAAGATTATGTTAATAGTAGAGTACGCTGAATGGCTGACGAACAGTAACCTCTTCTTTGAGCGACGTACAAATGATGTATAAAAGCTCAGGCGTCTGTAGAACCTTTGGTCCATCATACAGTCAATGGTTCTAAAAGAATCCCGTTGATAAAAATTTGCTAACGATTAGAGGCCTCCGCCATACAGATAGTGTGAAGGAGAGACGCTTCACTCATGAGGGGCGATATAAAACTCGCATAACAGCGTTACAAAAATGTGACAAACATTTAGGTATTTTACCACTATAAATTCAATGTGTGAGTGAAGTCGGCTACAAAACTTACGAGTTCGCACAAGTTTGTTGAAAGACCACATGCGATAAGCCGAATCTGGCACGGGGATAATTGGAATCTTATTGGAAAGTAAGAAATTCGCATCACTTTCTGTATTACTTATATTAAAATGAACTTTACAATCGTAAATGAATTAGGCATAGGTACTTGGGAAACACATTAATCACAATAACTATTCAAAATCGTTTGTTCTTCATCCAAAAGCTATTCGCTGTCTTGCGTTCAGGGCTCGATTGAGTATGAGTACAGCAGAGGGCATCCCAAGTTTATAGCTGACAACTTTAAGCGCAAGTTAATGTGACACTCGATAAGGAATAGGCGGAGCCAGATGTTGACGAACAGTTATGCCTATAAGAAAAGTAGTATTTTGAAACTGATAGAAGCTTTTCTTTTACGGCCAATAACCTGGATTCCTAGACTAGAGTAATGAGCTATGATGAACCTCTGTACTTTCGCGCATTGCTTAACCAACCCCTTTCCAACGTGTCATAGATATGTTCACTTCTCGATTAAATAAAACCAAGTGTTCAAATCATACCACTACCCATCAAGGAAGACCACCGATATTCCTGACTCTCCCTTGACCGGAACAACTAAACCAGGAGGTGAGCAGTGATCAGTGCATGAGTCATTCTTGTAATACAAACGTCATGCCGTATGATCTCACCGTGTATATTTGATGTCTTACTCCACCCACGACTTGGGTTTGCTCCTTATAATAACTATATAAGGAGCATTTAAGAAGGAAAAAATTCGAAACGGCATATTTTTTCTGGGGAATCGCCTTATGATATAAAGTAGTAGTAGTAGTATGATGGTTTGCTAGCGCTTCAGCTATAGAGCTATTTCGCGCCGGAGGTCAAAATATAACATCGCCAGCAAGGCGGAAGGTCTCAATTATTCAAAATCTCAAGTTAATCATCACCCACAAGGGGCGGAAGGTCTCAATTGTCCAGCCCGCTGCAGCTGGCTCGAAAAAAGCAGCGTTAGCATCTCAAAGAGACGAAGTGACAAGGAGGGACAGGTGAAAAGCAACAGAAACGAAGACACTCGAACAAGAAGTCGCTTACACGGGACGTCGGCCGCCCGCACGAGAGAGACAGAGAAGGGAAATGCAAGGAATCCTACCTACATAATAACTTAACCCCACAACTGAAACCTACAGTCAGACACCGCGAGCTCAGCGGTGGGGCGCTCAGGAACAATCCCCCTAGGAGCGCGAAATCCCATAGGACTTCTAAGGAGCACAGACACACGTTAGAAGTCCCCCCTGAGGGGTTATGATATAAAGCTAATTTTGGAAGGTAAAGAATGTTTGTTCGACTAATGTTAGATGCCTCAACTCCCAAGAAGAAGAAGCCTAATTGTTAGAAGCCTAATTGTCCTCACATTTAGGCTATCTGATCTTGAAATTAAAAATCACGTTACGTCAAAGATGAAAAACACAAACACTTCGAAATCCACTAAACTCCCAAAAATAGAGAGCAGACGCCACCAGATTTATAGTATTAGGCATTTCAGTGCGCCAGGAAGACAGAAGAAAACGTGGATTGCGGCATCGCCGGAAATAACAGGCGAGTCATGCACCGGTCCTGAACTTCACCTCGGCCGTGCCACGGTCAACGTACCAATGTCGGACGTAGGCGGAAGGCCATCAACATCCTGTTATGATCGACTAATTTCTTTTCAGAAAGTATAAAGGCAATTAAATTTTCCGGTCATTTCGGCATAACACATTTAATTACTCTTAGTTAACCAGTAATTATATCGCACTTGTTGATGCATTAAGGTATTAAAAACTTTCAGAAGAGACCCATCTTATTTGTAGAAATTTCGATGAAATCAAATTACAAGGAACTAATTGTACCGCCCACCCCACTTTAGAGGGTGTTACAACTTACTAGAATGTTTTTAAAATATCAAAGGTTTGATATTTGAAACGTACAGGAGTCAGAAAAATGTATAGTTATATCAAGGATTGGAAAGAATCTTTACAAATATTTCCGATTTGTTGGCAGGAATTTAGAGACTCTTATATTTCCATGACCGCTCGACAATCAATGAGTATTTTTTGGAGGTACCTCATATACAACATACATCTGTTCGGTATTATACATATCAATGTCATAACACATAAAATAGGAGAACAATTGGATCAAATAAGCGAGATATAACATTAAGGTTCTCTAGATAAGAATTTGTACAGTGAACATGCGGTAGAATGCAAATATAATAATTGTACAAGGGAAGGCTCGCGATTCGAATATACCTCTGTTAAAAACTCACTTGTACATGCATACGGGGAAATAAATTGCAATAATATCCTAAAGTGTGTCATATATACCTTTCTAGGAATAAATTCAAGGCACCAACTGCCGGCTAACATGATCGAAGCCCTAATATTAATATTCCAATAATATTCCAAAAATTAATATTCCAATTTTGCCTGCGGTTAAGTAATCAACGTCTTATAATTTACTACTTAATAAGAATCTATGGCTTCAAAGATGAGGCTAGAATTTCATTCACTTTAAAAGGAACACTCGACAAAGGAAGATACCAATGTTAAAGAATCATCGATGAGTCCTATGTAAATGTAATATGTCATTGCCAACCTTGAACACTACAGGTAAAAGCTATCATAATTATGGTGGGCATAAGGAGCCTAGCCTAGCCAGGGGCTTGTTGTCAATGCCATATACATTTCTATATAAGTGCTTCCTCGCACCGAAGCTGCTTCTTGCAGCGACATGTTTGCAATTCGAGACAATTAGATGAAGGCCGTATGAACTGATCAGCCTGTGATGGCTGATCAGTGAAGACAGGAAATGCCCAGGAAATGTAAGTAGGGAATTTCTATCTCACTCTAGGAGTCTAGGTGGTCAACTTTCGGCAAATTACAGGACACTCACAAATATATATCTATTTATCTATACATATATACATCTACATACTTAACAGTGATAAGAAAATTTACTGAAAGAATACATCGGAAAAAAGATAATATCAATTGCAGGATATTCATTTCTTTTAATGAAGTTACGGCAAAATAAAATGTTGTTGAAAAACAAATTGTAACCTACCAATTTTTCTTAATTAACTCAAATTCCAATTAATTTTAATTCGGCTATCAGTCGGGTAAAATTTTGCGCACATGTATTTTAGTCTCATTTTGTGCGCAGTATTTGTCAAAAAACGTGTGATGACTTAAGTGAGTGCAAATCATCCGCCTCAAAAAGAATAATCGTTGAGGTCAAGTCATGCAGGAGCTGGCGTCCCAAGTCTCTTGAAATGAGCTGCTGCAACTGCCCTGCAATTATGCAAACTGGCAAAACCGGTCGTTGCCCTCATCAGTCATAATAAACAACGCATCATTAATCATTTCAGCTGCAGGGCATCTCTTCTTAAATTGCAGGTCATCATACATAGGCATAAACATTTAGGGGTCATTGATTTATTGATTGGTACAATAAATTTGAGTATGAAAAAAATCGAATGAACAACATTAGCATCTGAATAATTAAATATAGGTTAGTGTTTTTCGAATAAACAGCGTCAAATGCAATCAGATTAAATGGAATGGTCCTCGTCATACCGTCGTACATAATTGCCGTTGGCTGCAAATTACTCCCGTCCACAGGAACTCGAGAGTTCATCGCGTCGACCACCTCTAGCGAACGAACTCCAGAGAAAAGACAAGACAAGAGGGCTGCGGAGGAGAGAATCAGAGCGAGCGCCAGAGAAGAGACTAGACAATAGAGGGCTGCAGAGGAGAGAATCAGAGCGAGTGCCAGAGAAGAGACTAGACAAGAGGGCTACGGAGGAGAGAATCAGAGCGAGCGCCAGAGAAGAAACTAGACAAGAGGGCTGCGGAGGAGAGAATCAGTGCGAGCGCCAGAGAAGAAACTAGACAAGAAGGCTACGGAGGAGAGAATCAGAGCGAATGCCAGAGAAGAGACTAGATAAGAGGGCTACGGAGGAGAGAATCAGAGCGAGCGCCAGAGAAGAGACTAGATAAGAGGGCTACGGAGGAGAGAATCAGAGCGAGCGCCAGACAAGAGACTAGACAAGAGGGCTGCGGAGGAGAGAACCAGTGCGAGCGCCAGAGAAGAGACTAGACAAGAGGGCTACGGAGGAGAGAATCAGAGCGAGCACCAGATTCTTGAGAGCGATATAATTGGATGAGCAGCAACGCCGTCGGCAGCGAGCAATTCTGTCAACAACCTAATGAGCTCGTAGCAACACAAGTGAACCTGATATTCCTTGTGTAAGGGCGCAATAGACGGCCGGTTGGCATGACAACGCTAAAAAACCCAGAGCAAATTTAACATGAACACAAATGAGACAATGTGAAAAATAGAAGATTATTGGAATTTCTATTAGTAAATGAGGTGTAAATTGAATCACACGAAGAAATTACGTTTTCGAATAACTTTCCTGCGCAACAAAAAACATGCATAGCTTTAGAACAAAGAGAAGATTCAAAGAAAAGACATTTCAATTTTCCTAGTTCCAGATCAATCACGCAAATGCGCATTCTACGAAAGAATAATTTCGGGTAATAATTCGAAACTGTAAGCTGGTTGCCAAAGTATCGGCACATGTTTGCTCAGTGGTCCGGATCAGACATCCTGCGCTCGACCATCAGCGCCACAAAACCTTCACTTTCATTAGAAATTGAAACTTCTTCCGTGGCCAAAAAATCGGACTAAAAGTTCATGTAAACTGCGATCTAATCGTGGAGTTGAGATCTTCGTAAAATGTCTAATTTTTGTCGACATTGCATGCATGCAGCGGCTGCTGTCAAGAAAACAGCTGCGAATTTTTCTGAACACCGTGATAGATTTCTAATGGATTTGGAGTTCGAAATTCCATAGATCGACGTAATTATTGGGTTTAAGCATTGAGCAGTTGACTTGGAAGAAATCATGAAAGAAAATAGGATGAATAAGATCTTCATAAGATTCGTGTCAAAGGTGAGTAAATAGAATTGAAAAAGTTGACGTTTCAAGAAAACAGCATAATTCCGACACCCTTGATACCTGAACACAGCGATAATTAATATCAACAAACTATTCCCCATTAACATCAAAGCTTCCTCTAGAGAGCGAGAACGCATCATTGAAAGGCGTGTAAATAGCTGGTCCTTTCGCTTGCATGATATAAATGGTTTCCTGATATGCCTAGCCTGATGTAAATCCCTTCACTGGGGCCGAATCCATGCACAATGTTATGATATATACGCTACAGATGTACGTTACAGCGATACCACATTACGACCTCCTGAGACGCAATATGTTAGAAATCGCATGATAAGAACAGAGCAAAACCTAGAGCAAATTCATATTATCTTCCGTGAATGGCGTTCTTCTTGAAGCGAGTAACGAGGTGCACAGCATCCCGCAAACACCTTTCCTTCTAGATGAGTCTATACTTTCACGATCGAGCGTAGCTGAGCTCACGCACTCACGGACAACACTCACGCAATGTCATGCCTGGACTGGCATCAACGATCGAATCGAGCTCAGTATACAAGTTGCGAAAATTATTTTTCGCTGACTTGTACATCCGCAAGTCTTGTTTCCTCGGTAGACTGCTACTTAGAGTTCATATAAACGTTTACAACATCGGGATTGTGTTCGCCTACAACACTGAAGAAATAGCTTCCTAGTTTCTGTCTATATGGTTGAGAGCCGACAACAATGTATCGTAGCTGATGCAACGCAATCTACTTGCATGTAACCGAGAAGTACTTGTGATATTGATACTAATTGATGTTCAGGAAGATTAAAGAATAATGTTAATTACATATCCATACAACTATTCTTTAGCGTTTAAATATAAAATTCTGATTGATATTATAACGAAGATGATAAGGATAGATAAATTATACGAGCAAATGATCGAAGAGATGCATTCCTATCGAAAAATCAACACGAAATGATAAGTTGGTCTGCAATAATTCATCACAGGCGCCGTGAGTTGATATTGAGGAGTCTTGGAGGCAGCTTGCACGGCAACAACAGCGTGGGTTGCGATAGGGTCGACACCGAGCGCGGCTTTGGTGTAAAGTTATAACAAGTGTCTGAGTTTTGCTTCTAAGTTTGTGCGCCTAAAGCCACCGGACGACAGGACGGCCCGTGAAAGGATATGATGGTGCTCAGATTAATTAAGAGGATTAGCACGACAGCTTCCATATTAAGAGACAGTGAATCAATCTCTATCTGCAGCAAATTATAATTTTAAGCTCTCATGGTATAAATGCCAAAACAACGACTAAGATGACTCAACTGACATTAAGCAGAGGCGAGTATCGAGATAATTTTGGTCACTAAAATGTGGACAAATTTAATATTGATAAAACAGAAAAAAGTAAAAAAAAAACTGTGAAACAGAGTGAAATTTTATCAACGAATTGAAGCACATGAGAAAGAACTTTAACCACGCTAAACTAGTGACGGTGGCAAGCCCATAGAGATACATAGAGGAAAGCGTGTGAGAGACAGCAGAGGGTTTGGCCAGGCTGAGGTCAACCACGTACAGAAGACGAGCGGTCAAGGCACGTCAGGTTACCGGTAGCCTGAACATTCAGTTTATTAGTTATAAATTGAAAAATTCACAATGACACCTTAGGGAAATATCCTACGCATTCAACCTGCATTGAAATGACTGTACAATTTACATGCTGCTTTTACATGATGTTGAAAGTCGAACATTTTCAACAGCTTAAGTTGGGTTCAAAAAAAAAATCAAATCAAGCCACAGCATCATTGTTGTTTCAAGTTAGTATAATGAATTAATGAGTTAGGTTAAGTCTGGTGGAGAATTACCGGCTAAGATCTAACACAGTATTACTATAATGGTTGAAATATTAGGTAGGACCGACGCCGTAAGCTGCTTGTAGGAACATCCGGCAAACGGGCTTTTTCGGCGAACGTGGCATGATGGAGTGGCGACTGCGCGGGGGACATTTTAAACCAGATCCGATTGACTCGCTATAAGGAAGCTTTCACTAGGCGCCGCTCTTCATCTCTGTGCGTCCCTTCCAATGAATGTACTTAGCAGAAGAAGTGGGCATCGCCAAATAGTCAACTTGTGCGCGGAAAATATGGAGCGTGTACACACGCGTCTGTTCCTGAACCTCATGCGAGTGTCGCTCTTAACCAAGAACCGTCTTCAAACACATAATCGACCGTCCGATTCCAGTGATTGTAATTGACGGAATAAGTGGGCATCAGCCAAATAAGTTGTGCGCGAAAAATCTGGTGAGGGTAAAGATGGAGCTCCTGAACCTGCCGCGAGTGTCGCCTATTGCCACGTATCGTTTCTCGTAAACACGGCTCGTGCGTGAACAGCTGGACGAGATTTCGGCCGGTAGGTACCTTTGCACTGTTGTGCTTTCTCGCATACGGATACACCCAACAACTCACTGCGTTTGCCATGTGCACACCATTTAATTTAATCTAACGATAATGTTCTTCGTCAATCTGAGTCGAGTATATTTAGTCTTTATCTTATTCAAGTTTGCTTATCTTTTTCAAATTGTTTGGTTAATTAAATGAAGCTCAGTAATTACATTCCTTACCTGTTCCGTAAATGTAGAGTCAAGGATTAATGAAATTAAACTATTTCAAGCCATCTACATTGCTGTTCATGAAAGTTACGTGTCGTGAATGATGGCGAGTATTGTGACATTGACTGTGGTGACAGTGATCGTGATGTTGGCAAGTGTGGTGGTGTTGGTGAGCGAGTGGGGCCAAAAAAGAGCAGGTCGGCCTGAGGCTATCAGTTTATTGAGACCGCGCGCAAGGGCCTCGACACAGGAGACCTTGAGTAGCTGCGCGACGAGCGATCCAGCGGAGTGCAGTGAAAGTGATGGGCAGACAACGAGCGAGTGCAGCCTGCAGCACTTGCAGCCCCATGCTAAGACATTATATTGTCAGCTATAACTAGGGTTTCAAGTGATCATCAATGAGAAAATTTCGTTTTAACATTTAAGCTATATGTCATGCTTAAAATGTTTAGCCAGTTCATTACGTTAAAAAGTACAGTAAAATGCTCCTGACTACGAATATGAATGGTTTAATTTTGAATAATAGTATTTATAGGATCAGCGTAATTTTATTTAGAAGCAGTGGATTAAGCAATTCAATTTTAAATAGCCTGAATTCAAATACTCGGTTGCCCAAGTAATTCCATTTATACACAACCCGCTTTTAACCACAATTTAGATTATGAAAATCACCTAATTAATACATTTACATTGCAAATGTACAACATTGACCGGTAAAATATCATTGAATTCCTCTGCAAAATGCACCTGCAACGAGAAATAAGTTGAGACCTCCCCGCGAATACATGCTTTTTTCCTGTTTTGCGACTGATTTATAGCAAAAATAACATGATAGAATAATTTTCGAAAAATATCGGTATTGATGGCTGCAGAGTAGTTGCTAGTAACCTTAAATTCAAATCAATTTTTGAGGAGTTGCCTGTAGTTCTCATTGCATAGTTAGTGTGATGTATATATTATATAATGACATCAATCGATAAAGAAAACTTACATTAGATATCCTGCGGTAGTTACTACGAGCATCGTCCCACAGTACCTATTTCTATTTGATTAGAGTTTGATTAAACGTTCTATTAAACGAAACACACGTTGACAACTTTTATCATTAGATGCCAAACAGTGACTGTTCATAGCAACAGAAATCAGCTAGGGAAAATGTTGCAATGCGTTAATTTGGGTATTGAATCTTAGTTATTAAAAAATCCCTTCAACAATACACTCGCGCACTAATTTATAATGAAGTTTAAACTAGAGTGTAAATAGTCTCAAAAACCAAGCTATCTTTACAATCATTATATAATATATGGCAGACGAACTTAAATTGTAAACGTCAATCTCTGAAAATGGGTCAACATATATATAAAGGACCGAACTAGCGTTCCATCCAGGATGGCTAGTCACACCAGTAGCATTGTAGCTCCAAGTTTCTGGCAGTAGCGGGACGAGCGGTGACACCTCATTAGGTTCTTCCAAGTTTAGATAAATAAGACTTATACATAACCTGTCGTAGATAACCGCAGAGGGCAGACCCACAACAAATATCGCATTCCAACATCCTGCAACCGTGGTTATCTGGGAATAATTTTGGAGCCACTTTTCAGCGGGAAGGTTCACAAGATTTACCAACATTCCCAGGTGTGAGGATTGGGAATTACCCAGCATACGTCCTCCCGTTAATAACACCCTTGAGATATACAGTCTTAAAAGTTATGGATCAATAAGCATTCAAATGCAAATCAACTCGGATTCAAGCTTTGTTTTACACGGCCTTCAACTATGTTCGAAGAAGCTCTAAAATTACGTTTAGAGCTGCTTTCGCCTCATTTCAATGCAGGGATAAACTTCAACTCGGTTCGGGGCTGCGTTATTTTCAGTTTTCTTATTCTAGAATCTAGAGCGATTGGCTTTCAACACGGCTTAAATATGTTTTAGGTCTTCATAAGGAAAGGTATAGGTGTCCCGTGTCAGTCTAAAATTTTCTTCAAGCCAGTTCAACTCTGGTCAGAAATTTGTGTATCCCGATTACTGGAAATCTCAGGTGTAATTTGCTTTCAAGGTTAATGCATTAAATTTCAATTATAGAAGACAGCACGATAACTAAATTCTCTCCTCTTAATAAAACATAGAAAAACACAGGAGATAAATCGCCACAAGGGAACATATAACTAAGCAATTTACGTGCATGCGAGACAAGCATGACTAGATGCGTACTTTGCCTAACTTGCGCAAGCTCACCTTGTGCATCGACGAACGAACAGCTGAGCGCAGCCAGCAGAAGTATGGTTAGGTGCTTCATCCTGATGGTTGTCTTAGTTCACTTTTAGCTTAAAGATATTACCGCCCCACACCTCAGCAAATTGCCCAAAATAATTAGAATAATAATTCCTAACGAACTGACTGACTGTCAGTCATTCGTGTATGATATATACAATAAACTTATTTAAGAAAAATAAAACACACTTCTAGTCACTGTCAGTCATTTGCTCTAGCTCCTACAAATTTTATGTGGTAACCTTAACTATGAATATGGTCATTGTTTCCAAGCTGCTGAACTCTGAATTCAGGGAAA
Source organism: Hyalella azteca (assembly GCF_000764305.2). Classification (NCBI taxonomy): domain Eukaryota; kingdom Metazoa; phylum Arthropoda; class Malacostraca; order Amphipoda; family Hyalellidae; genus Hyalella; species Hyalella azteca. Next base: position 66,210 of record NW_025935705.1, on the reverse strand, counting down.
TGCGTTAGATAAATTGTCAAACGTATAATCATAACCTAAGAATCGTTTCCAAATTCTGTGCACGCCGGTATTCGTCCAAGAAGCCGTCTTCAGCCACAAAAATTATTTTTTTACACTCCTGATTTCAGGTCGAAGTTTCTTTCACCGGGAAATTGTATTGACAGAATCTCCGGTCTAAGGAAGAATCCAGGTTTGAAATTTGACTAACAGTTCAAATAAATTTTTGATAGTATTTTGGACACGTTCATAGCGTTATAACTATGTCATGAAACGTTTACTGAGATTAAACAAATCATGGGTAGCAGGAATGCATGTTCTGCACAGACGCTTTTTGGAAACGCATTCACTCTCGTCAACCAGAGCTGCGCGATGCAGCACCACCTCACATGAGATTCCAGTTCTGACTGAGGAGCTGGTGGTGGTGAGTGCTGACTGCTGAGTAGTGAATCCAGGCTCTGAACAAGCTTGAAAAACAAGCTTGGACTCTGGAATCTTTAACCCGAAAAATAATTCAAACCGTTTTAACTTCAAATTAATCAGGAATTTATCTATCAGGAGAACAATTTTTTGATTTTGAAATTCATACCGCTTATGGAAATATTTATCCATGCAGTTTTCCTAAGAACTGACCTACAGGTCATGCAGTGCGTTTGGGCATGCAAATGAAATTCGGACATTTATCTTCATTGATCCTTGGAACGAAAATAGAATCTGGAATTATTCAGTTAATGCATTGGAATGTATATTAATATCAATAAATTAAAAAAAGGTTTATAGTTATAATGACAATGCGAATCTGAATCGGCAGAGGGTTCAAATATTAAAAGCATTAGTATATATTTTGAACGGTAATGCCGATGCAATTCTACAAAGGAAATACATAATTTTTTTATATTGTAAAATTAGGAAGTAATAATGTGGAGATTATCTAATGCAGCTGTATAAGTGATAAGGTTTAAGCTTCTCAAAGAAAATTTGATAATGAAAAACCGGCACATTTAAGTTATGCCCGTTCAACAAGTTCCGCTGACATCATTAACCCCCAGACAGATGGTAAATAAAATAATATGGATAAATTCTTAGAATTTAGCGTTAGGGTCAACCTTAAATGGGGAGTTGACAAAAGTTGAATGAAATTAACAAATGGTCTAATGAAGATAACTCGAGTTACAGGACTAAACCAAAATCTTTAATGTCGACTGATGTATCCGTATGAAAGGTTAAAATATTGTACATGCAGCAATATAACACGTGTGATTCTTGAATTTATTACTGATATGGTCTCACGCGAGGGAGGTGCGGAGACACGAAATTAACCGTCCCGACTTCTTAATTAAGAGTCAGGTTGCATGTAAGTAATAATGACAACTGTCGCCACGACTGCATTGCGCTCAGTCTTGGGCAAACTTAGGTAATCTCATCTCAGGTATGAAAGATATTCCATTTTACAGGTACATGAACCCTGAATGAACAGCTATGTCCACATAAGGTTGCTACAGCTTGAGGTATGTTACAGCTGCAGCCCCTGAGGGTAACGACATCTACAGCTACAAAGGGCAGCTACAGCTAGAGCTCTCGGAGGTCATGACAGCTACGTTTACAAAGGGTTACTGTATTTACATCTCTAATAAGGCAATGCAGTCACAGTTTGTAATATTGGATATTACCCTAAAGGCTTACTACAGATACGACCCCAGTGTTTAATTAAAGTTAACAACTACCGAGGATGACTTCAACCACAGCCTCATATATAGGGTTACTATAGGGCTTATGACAGCCCCGTAGGGCTGCTAAATAGCAATAACAAAGAAATATTAATAGGGAACATTAGTAAACCATTTTCATGGTTCCATATCTTATTTCAACATATATTATGAAGGAAAATTGCCAACCCTTTTGTTTGTGTTGTAAATGCCATAAAATAACCGGAAAAGTCAGATTCCTACCTATGTTATTGAAGATTAAAACTCGAACCCGCTTTGAAAACCAGATAAACAAAATTTTTATTTATGGTAAATAATAAATTGACGCGATAGTTTGCATAAGAAGAGTATATAGTATAGGGCCATCACCAATCACAAACTGCGTTGTGCTCACATTTTTGTCATGCGTGTTAGCCCAATTATATTGCCTCTCAACAGCCGGCCAAGGCCGCTCGAGCTTCTGAGTTCATAAATCAGAAGTGGAGGTTGACTCACAGAATTGCGGAGAATGCTGCTGAAAATTGCGGCATTTTGCCCATGCAAGCTTTTATGGAACAATGCGTGCCTCCCTCAATAGAAGCTTGCTTAATTGCAATCTTGGATATGATGTGAATAATTTCTAGAAATAACTTGTGAGTTGAAAATTATTTGGTGCGCTCAGTGCTCCGTTGCATTATAGCGGTAAGACGAAAATGCGTGTGGTTTCAAGATCTTCGATTGTATTTAAAATTAGAGCGGATAAATGTTTGAAAAATAATATGATATTAATTGCGTTTTTAATGACAAAAGAATTTTCAAATATTCGTAAAGTGGAAATAGATATAGCACCGTAAAATTTCGTCGTAAAAAAACTGAAAAAACTGCTCTGCAACTTATCCACGCGTCAACATTTTTGTCTCACTTCGAATCACCGACATGTGGAACAGCCTCCCCGATGACATCGTTGGCGCTCCGAGTATATAAACGCGTTCAAGAACAGACTATAGTTAAAGCTATGGAAAAATATATGCTCAGACTTGAAATGCCTAGCACCATATCGAACCGGGTGGAAGTCTAGTACCTACTGTATTTCAAACTATCGTCAGACCTGAAAATATCCGGTCAAAGGACGCGATTTTAGATCCTATGTGAACAAGGCACGAAAAGTACAAGAATCGGCGACAGGCCACATCAGCTGGCCTACTCTTCAGCGCCGACATCACTATGTCATGTTATGTTATGTTATGTTATGTTATGTTATGTTATGTTATGTTATGTTATGTTATGTTATGTCTGAATTCCTCATAAAAAAAGAACTTTGTCGCCGTGGAAACGAAGAGCTAAAGTATCGGTAGCACAATTAAGAGCAATCAATACTCTGAACAATCCAGTTCACGAGTGGCCTTCAGGTTCTTCTGAACGAATTTAAGTTTTGTGTATATTATTACATTACAGAATATATGTAACTTTTTACACAATTAAACATTCTGAAATTTCATAAAAATTCAGATTCGTTTCGCCTGCTTCAATATCCATTTTCAGCGTATTTTCTCATTTATGGAAAAAAGGCGCTATTGTGCTCGTCATGCCGTCCGTCTGTCCGTCCGTGACCACGTTTTCGTCGACGAGAAAATGCGCTCTCTGTCACTCACTGCAGTGAGTACTGAGTTATATTTTTTGTGCTATTCACTGGGATTAATTGCATTAGATTATAACTGCCACAGTCGCATTCGGTACGTTCAGGCAGCTTACGACACAATCAGTATAAGAATTAGAAATAGTCAAATAGGTTCAGATATAAAAAATATAACTTAGTACTCACTGCAGTGAGTGGCAGAGAGCGCATTTTCTCGTCGGCGAAAACGTGATTTACACAATAGTACATCTTTCCAGAAATGAGAAAATATGCTACAAGTGAAGTTAAAATTTTGAACATTGAAATTGAATTATTGAAATTAAAGTCTTCATTGTTTTCGTGTACGTATGTAATAAATTAAACTTCCACATTTTATTTAGTTTTCTGCTCCCGTGCAAGTGTGCAACAGCGCTATCGTTCGTGCCCTCTGTTGTATAGCGGTTTGTTCTTAAGGCAATTCAATGCGTGTCAGTCCCGCAGGTTAAAGCGAAGTAAGGATTCCTGTCGACTACTGAAAAGAAGCTGAGCTATCTACGAACGCGCAGGGATCTGATTATTATGTATCCTATACCGCGTGTTTGCATGCAGAGTGATGGAAACCGTTCAGTGAATGCGCTCAAATCTCAAAAGATTCTACCATCGCAATGTTTTGAACTTTCACTATTTGCGAGCAATCAACTCCATGCTCTTATCTAGCACATGTTTACCGGTTTAGATTTCATGAATAATATTGATTTTTTAGAGGGGGCATTATGGGATGCGTTTAATGAACGAGGTTAACGAATTTAAATTTCTTGATGATAATAATATGCAACTAAATCCGTTTCTGGCTTCGTTATTGTGCTGTACTGTAGAGTTTTTTTTTTTTTGACAGGATAAAAGTTCAAATATCTAAATCGAAAAATGTACGCAAAAATCATGCAATGGGGACAATAAGCACCAGAAGCTTACTTACTTCCGAATAGCATTAAAAATTTTCGAGCACATTTTCATAAATAATAATTATTTATGTTTCAATTATAACGGTATTGATTGGTGGTAAGAGTAGGATGTACGCTAGTGAGCCAAAAGGAAGCAACAATTGCATTTTACGACAACGATACACATCGAATAAACTAGAAAATTTATACCAAGTTCCCGTACACGTAATCTTCGAGTAAGGTAATTAGCGTCGTGCGGCTTTGAATATTTATTTGAAAACTTCCTGCATAATGTCAAGTCACGATAATTAAATGGCTTAAGTTTAAATGAACGTTTTTATGAGGTAAGTAATTAGAGTTAAAGTTCTACACATGTTTTCCTCCATTTTCAAATCTTATTTCGAATTAAATTTCTTATAAAATTATAAAAAACATAATATACCTTTTATATATATTTTGATTTAAAATATATATTATATATAATATAAAAATATATTACTTCATATAATATATTATACATTTCATATATATTCTATTCATTATTCCATTTTCATTCAATATTCACTCTCCATACGAACACTGCGCGCTGATCCCAGACGATCGAAGCGTCAGCGTATGAGGCAAGAGACCGCAACTTCGCTGCACTGAGGGGCGACCTAGTGAAGCTATTGACCTGTGACAGGTTCTGACACGAGGAGAACCATTGCAGGGTTACTGGTGGCAAACATTCAATCTTCAAATGATCCTTGAAGACCCTTTAAATGTTTATTATTAGTCTTCAACAATTACAAATCGCACCGTAAAATAACTCAGGAAACGCTTGTTTAATTTTCTTAATTAACTATGAAATCTGCACATCGTCTTTTCGGGCTTTTGCTTTTTCCGCGAACGTATTTAGATTCGTAACGTAGCTCATTGCAACCAAAGATTTTAAAATCAGAAACGAGGGTCAAAGCTGATCCGAGTTGTGGAAAGGAACAAAGAAGCAACTAATACGAACAGATTATTTTAGGTTTACTAGCGTGAAACCTTTATTTTAAATTTATTTACAGCTCCGTGTTTAACCTCTCCCCGCTTTCAATACAGAAACTTAAGTGTTGTTAGACTAGAAATTAAACCACCAAAATTATTTTAATATTCAACTAGGACTAAAATTGAAGCTTTCAATCAACCAAATTGTGCGTAACCAAGCTAAGACTTATACTATATTCCGCCTATATGAGCTGTCGAGACCTAATATTTGAAAATAACAATAGAGCGCTAGAAAAGAAAACAGGAGGACTGCATGTCAGGTCAGAACAAATTCTCCCGGTCAAACGGCCAAAACTCTTTGTTGTGTAAATAATTTAAGTTAAAATTAATGTTTAACATCTGCCCAAAACAAACTGCAGATGCCAACTTTGAATTTTCTTTTAGAATTTCAATTTTCGAATTTTCATCCTGCTTCAACTGTCTTTCCTAATTAACGTAAAAATATGATACCGGTATCTCTGACAGTGATGGTATAGAATATAGATCGTAATGCACGACCAAACCAATGAAAAGATGAACACATATTTATAGTATATGAAAATAAAATATATATTTCTGAAGACACATCATAAGTAGCTACCATGAACTATCAAAAAGGATAAATAACTATCAAAGATATCTTGTCAGGGTAGTACGGTGATCCCGCTTAGATCACTACCCCTATACAGACGTGCCCTCTCGCATGAGCAGTTACGCTCAACAAAAAGTGCGTTTATGGTGCCGAGTATTTCGCACTGCCGGCGCTTGTGCAACTGAGATGGCCCGGAACGGTTCGGTTTCTGGGGTGTTACAGAACGCGTAGACGATCCGAGCGCTCCACCCTGCGAACCGATAATGTAATGCACAAAGAACATGTGGAAAGGTTTTCTGATCTGCTAGCTTGTTACGGTGTTTCTGGAACAAACGAAATATTAAGTGTGCTCTAGGAAAAATTGCGTGGCATTAACAAATAAAGGTAAAAGAATAATAAAAAATATAACTCAGTACTCACTGCAGTAAGAGACAGAGAGCGCATTTTCTCGTCGACGAAAACGTGAAGTCACGGACGGACAGACAGACGGACATGGCGAGCACAATAGTGCATTTTTTTCATAAATGAGAAAATGTGCTAATAATTTAATTCGTTTATAATTAATTACAGGCTTATATTGCTCTATAAATGATACATCTTTATAAGTTTATAAACATAATAAGGAATTATTGTAGCAATTATCAAAACAAGGCACATGGAAATTCATGATAACTTTAATTTCGTTGCTATGATTATCGTTACTCACTGCATGTAGGATACATGTAGGATAGGATGTAAGATACTCAATAAGAAATAATAATGTTGTGTTAGCTCGGTCGATGTGCGAGAAACCAATCATGACCAGCCAGCGTGAGAGGAAAAGGGGGGAAGTGTTCCCATGCTCAGCATGGCGGCTCCGTAGATTTATCCCCTTAGCTGTTTTTCAACGTCTCGGACAAACTTACGGCCGGTAAAATTGTCAGAGCAGTTGTTTTTCATCGCACAGCTTGCGCCAGTTAGGTTATTAAATTTAGTTACATCTTTGGTTGGAGAGTTATAAGAAAGAAAATTAGATCAGTACTCACTGCAGGGAGTGACAGAGAGCGCATTTTCTCGTGCGGAAGTCACGGACGGATGGAAGGACATGACGAGCACAATAGCGCCTTTTTTTCCATTAATGAGAAAATGCGTTAAAACAGCATTCTGTACATCGTTTTATTCCAGCATAGCTATTTAAATCTAAAAATGACGTCAATTTGATTTTTGACAAAACCATATGATTAGCGAGACAATAGAAGGATTTTATTCAATAAATGTCGTCACTTACAATAACATTTTATAACGAATACTCCATTTAAAGAAGACTCCGAAAATAAATAACTTTATTTTGGATATATGTGGAGAAAGGTATTATCGTTAGGCGTTATTATAGGCACGTGCTTGTAAACTAGTTCGTTTGTTTTTGCGAGTCGAATTAAATAGTATTTGCAAATTTACAGCAGAGAATTTTCAATTTTGGAGTAACCGAATTTAAAATTCTGCAGCGCGGCATCTACGCCAATTCTAAAATTGGCCACATGCCAGACATTGTTAAAGTTTTAATGCTAACACCGCTATTTTATTATTGGTATCTTTCCTGCAAGTTCAGTTGAAACAATAAATCCATCAAGAAACTTTCACTTAAACAAAATTCTGGCGAAAATCTACGGTCATATACGCACTATTCCAGTATGTCGAAACGTCGCCTTCTCCATAAACTTCATCCGTATCCAAAAATTCAGATCTATTAACCGCGATACTCGTTTACTTTGTCGCAACGTGATGGGTCATGTTTATTTAACGTACAAAAAATTACCATTGAAACACTTCAATTGTGATCTGGGGATCTGAATAGCGATGCAGTCCACTTAGCCCGCAATGCCGAGTGACTTAATTTGTTCAAAACTTCAAAGATGCCCTGCTCGAGAATGGTGCGTGTACGCTAAAGAAGAAAGCAGCGTATCTCTTTGTGCGTGGATGACGGATCTTGCACGCAAACGCTGTAAAAAATTGTGAAGGACTTACTCGATATCTTGCACGATACATCATCGTTGGCATGATAGACTATGATGCCTGTCTAAAATCTTTGACGTTTTTAGACTGGAAAAAGTGGGTTACACTCGCTAAATTCAAGCAAACACAGAGGCGACCGAATTATGATCAAGTATGATATTAATATATATATATATATATATAGATATATACAATATTAAGAGTCTTATATGATGATATATATTATTCATATAACATGCAACATATATGGATCGGTAATTCTGAGTTACATTCTTTACTTTACCGTATATGATATACGCAGAGCTGGGCAGCACTACTTTGAAATGCAGCGGCCGCTACCGCTACCGCTACATGCTCTAAATGTAGCGAGCGCTACCGCTATAATTGCTTAAATGCAGCGCCGCTACCGCTACCGCTACCGCTACATGTAGCGCGCTACTGCCCACCTCTGGCTAACAACTAACATGTTGACACTTGTAACAGGCTGAGATTGACAACATTACACCGAAATCTTTCGTACAGTTTTATTCTGTAATTTATATTATGTATGTATCATGCTGGTTTTTAAATAATATTTAATACTATTAAATAAAATCTAAAGGCTTTATCTATAAATGTAGCGGTATCGCTGTAGCGGCAAAACCTCGTATCGCTACTTTAAATATGTAGCGGGCGCTACCGCTACCGCTACAATTGCTTAAATTTAGCGCCGCTACCGCTACTGAAAATGTAGCGGTCGCTACATGCAGCGCGTTACTGCCCAGCTCTAGATATACGTGAAACATAGTAACACACACTCGTTCTAAAAATCTCTTTTTATAATATCATAGTTACTGAAAAATTCGTTTTTTATGATAAGCTAGGTAATGTAAACAGTAACCCCCATGATCACTTTCTTTGTTCAAAGCTGATTTAGCCTACGCACAATGCAACCCTTATTTGAAATTGATGTCATTTACAGTGGCTACTGGCTATTAACGTCAAGTTTTGACATAGTATATACTTTGCACCACGTGCAAGGAAGTGAGCTTTTTCAGCAGAATTCCGGACAACAGAGTTAAATCTTTTGACGAAGTTAGAATGTTAGCATATAATTATGTACAAACAAAAATTACTTTAATCCAAATAATTAAGGATATTTACTACAAAAAATGCTTCGATCGTAAGGGAAAACACCTTCCTTGCTCTTTACCTAAACTTTTGTTTTAATTAGAAAAAGCGAATGAGTGGTGGCTCACTGAACGAGTGGTGGCTCACTGAACGAACGATGGCCCAGTGAACGAGTGGTGCTCACTGAACGAGTGATGGCCCAGTGAACGAGTGGTGGCCCACTGAACGAGTGATGGCCCAGTGAACGAGTGTTGGTGGCTCACTGAACGAGTGGTGGCTCACTGAACGAGTGGTGGCTCACTGAACGAACGATGGCCCAGTGAACGAGTGGTGGCTCACTGAACGAGCGGTGGCTCACTGAACGAGTGGTGGCTCACTGAACGAACGATGGCCCAGTGAACGAGTGGTGGCTCACTGAACGAGTGGTGGCTCAGTGAACGAATGATGGCCCAGTGAACGAGTGGTGGCCCACTGAACGAGTGGTGGCTCACTGAACGAGTGGTGGCTCACTGAACGAGTGGCGGCTCACTGAACGAGTGGTGGACTGGTGACTCATGAAAAAGTTGCTCGTGAACATGAAAACAAAGCTACAATTTTTTATAATAATTATTTATTTTTAACTAATTGTCCTCGAATTATTAAAAGATTTATGCAGGAGGATAAAGCAGCAAAATTGTGCTTATGAAGCCGACGCTGGCGGTCCGACAGTTACACAACGAACATCGCAGGATCTCTCAGTTCAGGGACGTCCGGTAGCGTCTGGTCCTACGCTCGTAATGAACAGGAATGTGAGGGCCTGTAAGTTGTTGGATTTGTCGGTGAGGTTTTTAAACAAAGTGTCGGTGTTGTCGGTTGATATCCATTTCGTTGGATGATTGAATGGCATCGACTATGACAAGGGGTTTGGGCGGAACAAGGTCGTCTTGACTGTTCATCGTTTGACAAGGAAGTTTTGTCGCAAGTTCTTGGCTCAAGCAAACATGAATAAAGAACATGGTTCTTTGAAAGATTTGCTCTCTTAAATAAAGAGCATGGTTATCTGGCCTGTTTGCCAAATGGTATAACAGAATTATACAGATCACAAAAAGAACAGCTGATAATTAACAATATCAAATTAGCCTTTATATACAATATTTTCGTGACCTGTACAATTTTGTTAATGAATTCGATTTTTCAAATCGTTTTTACATCATGAATTGTGGTCCACTTCCATTCCAAAGCGTTTATGCTGCCAGGTAATTATATAAAAAACTTGCAAGTCATGTTCCAGAAATTGCACTTAATGGATTCCCAACAATCAAATTGCAAACGTGACTAGACCAAAATATGTGCGAAAAAACTTACTTCTGGCTAACATAATCCACGTTTTTAACGTTAATGTTAAAATATTGATAACTTTAGTGACAATACGTGGCGACACCTGCGTACTACTTTGAATAAGGATCTATTTTGCTACGAAGTTTAACTTATTTAGGTAAATAATAAGAAAATTAATTGTTATTAATCTTTCACGGGAAAAGAAGATTCTGCATCGCAATACAACCAAATTCAATTGCCTGGAATAATTGTGTTGATCCCAAAAAAATTGAAGACATAGAAATTATCTCATAAAAAATTCTAGCACAATCATTTATTATTACTTGCCCGCTTCTCATAATAATTGCATTCGTATAAAAAAATTCACTAATTGCTCATAACTTGGGATGGTTGGTCTTGAATAAAACAAGAAAGTGAAAGGAATGATTTCGGATGCCGTGCCGACACCCAGTGTCTTTTCTAAGGGAGTTGCTTGCTGAACTTAAGGCGCTTCAGCGCTAAAAAAAGTGGTCGCGTCACAAACGTGATGAAACCTGCAGGTCACTGGAGACGTCGAAGTCCATGTATATTATGACAGGCTTATAATTAAAAAGTGATGTCGTGTTATTGCTATAGCAATAACAAGATCAATCGCACCTGGCAAGTTTGTCGTGACCGAAATACGGTCACGACAAAATGAACTTTCTGTTTGCGTGAAGTTAAGTTTGTCAAATGTAATATTGCGTAATGTAAAGTCCAGTCCCAGACCAATAATATCAGTTGATGATAAAACACAATGTAAACTAGAATTACTGTATGACAATATAGTGTCCATTTGTTGAGTTGCGTTGATGTAGTTACAAATACTAATTTTATTTGAAAGTGAACGTTTGCAAAGTTTTAGCAATATTTGCTAATTAATAAGTCGCTCGATTAAGATTTAATATTTAATTAATAGCTATCAGTATAAATGAACGGCTGCAGTAGAAATTAAACCATACAGACCTGCTAGAATTGTTTAAGTCTTCAATTTTCGCTCCATAATGAAGTGTTCGCCGGCTGAATATTGTGTTTTAATTTGTTGAATAACCCACATAAACGAATCTTCGTGGTTGATTTTTATTTGGTTTTGAATAGAGAATAATTATTCGTGAATTGGAACAATATTTCCATGAATTTATAGGCTTAATAATGACTTGTCGATGTGAGAGTTTAGCTGCTCCCATATGTAGACTAAATCGCGTAAACATGCATGAAAATTTCGGGAGGAGACATAATTTAATCGATGGACGCTTCAAAACTTCTGACAATATTTCCAAAAAGTCACGAAGCTTCATTAAACTTGTAAAAAGTTCCGCCCATTTTTGCTGGACTTGAAATGAGAAGAGGAACAGAGTCTTGAGTGACCTTCCATGAACCTAAAGGCAAGGGAAAAATTCAATTAGAAAACTTTTCAACGGTTAGCGCTTCGCTCAGCAGTAGAATGAATTCTCAAGAATTCAAAGCCAACTCCCAATTGAGCTGTGGCCGCTTGTTTACGTGAAATTTTAACCGGAATTCCTAATATTTTTACGCATTGTGGTTCAAAAGCTCTTAATTTGGCGAACCTTGTGGAAAAAATTTGCCAAGTTCAACGAAATTATTGGCGAAGCAATAAGCAGAAAAGTTAATACAGCTTCGCGTCTTTCAGCATCCCACATCTATCATCGAGCAAAAAGGTAGTTAAACGATGCAAGACCTCCAAAACATTATAGGCTGATAGCAAGACACCATCGTGCTCTCTTGTCTACGTACACAATTAAGAAGGCGCTTTATACGAGTACCTCGCAGCATCACTGCATGAAGCAGACCTCACACCTTCTGTTGACCCAGTGACTCTTTGGGAGAAACTTCAAGCCACTCATCTTTGAACTTTGTGGTCCACTCTCACGACGCTGAATTTTTTGTATAAGCGTTTTCTTTTAGTTTTCTGAGGGAAAGAGCTGGCCTGAGTGAGGGCAGGGAGCTTGCAATGCGATCGTAATATTTAATTTATTTATATGAAAGTCAGCATGTTTTCATTGAGCGTATTCTGAAAGCACTAAATTGGACCAGAGGACATCAGAACGCGCGCTCCTTCAACTCACATAACTAGGTTCGTTAGATTTTATACCGTTTCTGCAGTTCGAAATAACTGAACTGAATCTATATGTTCTGTAAAAACTATTTTTAGGGAGTCGAGTCTTCATGCGCGTTCATCGCTACCATGAAATCTGCTCAAAATAAAAGACGAACCTGAATATTTTCAGATAAATCTCGTAAATTTTGCAATGTCATATGAAATGTCCAGTCGAATTAGTTATTATTGTGTAGGATACATGATATAAGCAAATTCAAGTCGTACGAATTTGCTAAGCGGTGCTAAAAATAAATTCGGATGACAAAAAGATGGTTAAGTTTACAAAATTTGTCAGTAAACTTACGTTTAGTCAATAGTAAGAATATATGTAGATGCATTTTTGTCCGCGCTACATTTTGGAACCTGGGTTAATACGAAAGTTGTCCCGTAAAATATCAGTGTTCTTCTTCCACGCTGTAAATGATTTGTGCGACGATGTGTCCACGAATTTAAGCTCATAAGAAACAATATAATAAAAAAGCTAGATTTTTCACTATCATCGCATAAGAGTTGAGATTGATGTAGAATTTACGACCATCTCATAAACCAAAATTTCGCACACACGAACTTTCCCTCAGTCTCTGGAATAACGTACATATGGCGCGATCAATCACACAAGTTATTTGTTGACGTCGTGCAAGGCTCTATACAAATATTGCCGAAGCCTTTCTGTTGCCAGCATCCCCTCAAAAATGGTGAAATTCTTGTCTAGGACTTCCTTTACACACAACAAAGAAAGAGTGTATGTTGTTACAAACAAGTCGTCTGGGCAAATGCATTGAAAACTGAGCAAAGTTGAGACTAGGTTGATTTCGTGCGGTTCTGTATTATATATATATTTCTGTATTAATAATCCTTTTTGATATATTAATAGGTAAACTTAAAAAAAACATTCGAGCATTAAAATTTGATTTTTTGATAGCTGTTTTTTCTATGTGTGGATTGTAGTATTGATGTTGACGAATAATAAAGAATACGTGATGAAATTTTTCATTCTTATTAACATTTCGACGGAGAGAGGCTTTATCACGCATCAGTTATCGCAGTATCGTTACCGTCATGAGCAAAGCGGAGTTTCGGTTCAACCCCTGCAAACCATAGAAATGTGCCCAATCTTAAAGAACTTCCATGGAACTGACAACCTCCTTCATGAATTACTGAGAAAATGTCCGTTCGTGTTCCCTTTTGCTTGGGGTTATTTCAAGCGCAAAGGAACAGCGCAGCGCACAAGCACAAGCTTTTTCGGAGCAGCAGTCGTGCGTGTTCCGACCATCATTTTGATACGAGATCTTTCGCTATCGCAGGTCTGTGGGCCAATCAATCTCGACTAATCACTTTCGATTGGATGCACAATTGCAATTGGTAAATGGATATTGAACTCGAGTGGGCTCTGAATGTCATATTATAACATGTATTATTTCACGGTAATTCAGGGGATTTTAAATACAGATTATGTTAACACATAACAACCAGTGCCGTTCGCATTCGCTGAACTATAAAAGTGTAAGAATCTTTTCCAAGGGAAAAGTGATAACTGTTGCTTAAACTTTTGAAAATGCCATGCATATAATTTTTATTAGCTAATAATTATCGTCTGCTTCATTTATCAATTATTTCATTTATTTATCAATTATCTCATTTAGTCATTGATAAATATTTCCAAACCCTAGATGGTGTATTTTGATGAAGTGCTTGTTTGGTCGACGATCAATTTTTATATGTGTCATCGGAAGACCTCTTCACCCGGTGTCAGCAAAGAATTAATATAATGCCAGCCAAATAATAATTAAAAAAATGTTAGCCAAACGTTCTCCATGCATAATGAAAATATGATTTTAATCAAGAACTGGACGAGCGCCGCTGATTTTAATCCAGAACTGGACGAGCGCCGCTGATTTTAGTCCAGAACTGGACGGGTGCCGCTGATTTTAATTCAGAACTGGACGAGCACCGCTGATTTTAATCCAGAACTGGACGGGTGCCACTGATTTTAAGTCCAGAACTGGACGGGTGCCGCTGATTTTAATTCAGAACTGGACGAGCACCGCTGATTTTAATCCAGAACTGGACGGGTGCCGCTGATTTTAATTCAGAACTGGACGAGCACCGCTGATTTTAATCCAGAACTGGAAGAGCGCCGCTGCATTTTAATCCAGAACTGGACGATAGTCGCTGATTTTAATCCAGAACTGGACGAGCGCCGCTGATTTTAATTCAGAACTGAACGAGTTCCGCGACCATGAAGCGGTCTGTACAGCAGCTGGTCCGAGAACAAGGAAAAAGCCTGCCAGATATTGCATTTATAAACTCACAAAGTGTTTAGTCATTTTGTGCTCTCCTCGGAGAATTATTATAGAAAAAATTCCGTCGTTACTTCATTATTAAGAAAAACTGGCTGTGCCGCTCTACGGAGTTGGGATTTTAGGAGAACGTGAAAGCGGTTGGATGGAAGTGAGTTACCGCGCGTAAGGTGTGGACACTTTGATGCTGACAAGGGCGCCAATACTTCAGTCGGTGACGCGCCTCATCTTAACCAAGTAAGTTGATGCTGACATGAACGCGCGCTCGACCTTGTGATATGAGTCTGATTACTCGCACTTCGGCTTTCAGGACTTGAATTCTAAACATTTTAATAATGAATATTTTTTATTATTATCGACTAATTTATTAGGATTATTTATCATCACAGAGTTACCATCTGTCGTTGTTTTGTGAATGTTCTTCTGAACTGTAACGTGTCAAGAGTGCTAAATTTAATGATAGGAATTTGTTCCAAATTTGTTGTTTACAAATGCAGGTGTATAAAATTATGGCAAGGCCTATATTGTTCCTCAATAAAGTATAAATAATGAATGTTTTCCTCATCCAGCCATCTGTCAGATGAAGTCATATCTAGCTGTGTTTCTGTGGCAAAATGAAGCTTTGTATTTTATCAAACATGTGAATAGACACATAAGAATTTTAATTCATCAAATCTTAGGAACATGTTATGTTCAAATTCAGGTTATAGTCAATTCGATGCTGACCGTATAAAACAGCATTCGATTAATTAAAAATAGCAAATAACGAGAAGAAAGATAATTAGTCTTCTTGCTGCTTTATTAAAACATACTTAAAAAAATATAATTAAGCTTAAACTAGTAATTTTCTGGCCATCCTCACTTCCTCTTCCGTCTTGAAAATAAAAAGACGAAGAGGGGATTTTGTATGCATAAGCAGAAATTATCATCCACTTTCTATAGTGCATTGCTTATACATTCGCCTAGCGCATTCCAAGTGAATGAAGCCCCGAAACTACACCCCTAGTATTCTATAAATTGCCGCCTCAGTTCCATGCATGATGACCAACTCCTCCGCCGGTGATGAATACATAACATAACATATTGATCTCGGCGCTGAAGTGTAGGCCTGATGTGGCCTGTCGCCGATTCTTTTCCTTTTCGTGCCTTGTTCACAGAAGATCTAAACTCGTGTCATTTGACCGGATCTTTTCATGACTGACGATAGTTTGAAGTAGCTACTAGACTTCCACCGGGTTCGATAAGGAGCTAGGCATTTCAAAACTTGATACGGCGAACTTCGACTAGCAGTGCACAAGGCCCGCAAAATTAATGTAAAATATATTGTTACAGAAATTATCGCGGCCTTATAATGAATAATTTACTACATCGGAGATCAAAATCCATCAGCGAATAAAGAAATAATCTAATACGTATCTAATTTGAGCAGCGATATCATTACACTATATATCAATGTACTGAGTGCAATATTATTGTGGCTATTTGTGTCACTAAAATCAATCGAAAATATTCGACGAGATTCGTTCGTCAAATGCAAATAATGTTTATAGACCATATTTGATTTTAATCTAAAATGAATCTATCAATTTAAAAAGTTTATGCTGAAAAATACAGAGTTGAAAAAAATGTGATCATATAACAATAAGACGTTATTGCATAAGTCCAATCAACTTCGAACTAGACAACTGGCAATCATTGCTTCGTGTAACAAAAGATATCGGAAAAGATTCTTTTAAAAACAATGAAACTTTTGTTTACATCGATAAGAATGATTTCTGGCTTGCATAGTATTAGTAACTTTTCTTTAGAAATTGATGGATTTCTGAATGTAAGTGGTTTAAAGTCTGTCCGACATCGCCGTGTAAATCTGTGTCAATACGGACATACTGTAAGTTTCTAAATTAACTGAAAGCAGATTGTTGGAGTTCCCTAAGAAACGAAGCAAGGCATAGATACTGCAGGAAATACATAGACTAACTGCAATATGATAACTATAATAAAAACGGCTCGACAGCAAACGCCAATTAGAAGTTCGGAGAGGATATAATGTGTGGCCAGGGAACGTGAACAATCCGGCTCAAAAAACTTGTCCTTTTGCGGAAGGAATGAGAAGCGTGTACTGAAAGTCAATTCAACGGCCAGCTGCTTTTGTCTTGTCCCGCCCACTTGCATGAAAGCTAAATATTCAATTATACTCACATGATGCCACTGGCAACAAAATTACAAGCACTTCGAACAAGCACATTTACTTTTTACATTTGTTTGCCGGTGCAAGCTGAAACAAGTAATTGGAATGAGAGTAACAACATATATATTCTATAAGGATGCTTCTACAAACAGCGTTAGCAAGTTTCCATCATGCCGTTAATTCGCTCCAGTTTAGGTTTAATTTGCATCAGTGAAAGTGATAGCCTCACATCAACGCGATGCAGCCCGCAGCGTCTTGGAGCGACACAATAATATTGCTAGCTCATGCTTACGATTTGTAGTTCGTTGTTGAAGAAAATAGATCTTCGGTCACAATTAATCGAAAGGGAATTTTGCGATATAAGAAATCTTATCAGCCACAGTATCGCGTCCTTGAAGCCAAAGGAAGCCGTCACATACAAACCAAAACCCGTTCCCGGGGCAAATGTCAGAGATCGCTGACTCGACACTTCCAGAAATACGGTGAACAATCGGCCCGATAGTCGACGACACGAACGATAAATAACTACTACTGTTTTCGCGTATACTGAAGTTCTTGATAAATATTTATATCAATTATTTTTTCTGCATCCTGGAAATTTCGAACTAGATAATTCAAATTCGTTGCAAAAGAATGAGTACTGAGTTATTCTTCAGAAGCCCGTGCAACTAGCGTAAGCAACATGAACATTGAACCAAAATAAGTTAACCATTCAGAAGGTATTTTTATTTGAACACGTGGTTATATTTTTATGGTGAATCACGGGAAGAAATATTACCACGGAGGAAGTACATATACTATTAAGAGACTTTCTTGATGTTACTTTGATTCCGATGAAAGTAATTTTGCATGTTAGCAGGTGACATTGGAACTAGACGCAGTTACAAGTCTTTGTAAGTGCCTTGCTGTAGTGAGCGAGTTAATAAAATGATCGACTTCATCATGCAATATTGAATTTGTTTAAAGTTAAAAAACTCAACAGTCGCACAAGGAGTACACTTTGAACTGATCGTACATTATGTTCTAAATTATTATTGTTTTCATACGTAGCTCTCATCATTGAGATATCATACATGTTGATTCAACCTAATGAAAAATATGGCAGATATAGTTGATACATCAAAAACGTGGGGAAAATTGCACAATGATTACAATTTCGGTGGAATCAATTAAAATTGCTCATATTTATGAATCATCAATAGATCCTCCATAGCATATAGTAAAAAATTATAATCATACTGAACAAATCATATTAATGCACTCCAATTGAACGTTTTTTTAATGTACCGGCTGACGGAACACAGGTAAAATTGCAAAATCTCATCGACTTTCCGATTGGGGGACAGAACCAGTCTCCTTTGAACGCGTTGCTTCGTGATGCCTGACAATTATTTTGGGAGCGGTGCATGGCTCGTTATTGCCTGCAGAGTCATGCAATGAGTTAGCTTATAAGATGCACATAAAAACTGCTCGACCCCGACTACACCAGTTACGCAACTGCCCGCACCGTCGGTTTTTGTCAGCCTTGCCCCAAAACTGTAGTCGACCATTGCTGCGATCCCCGATCATTATGTGCGTAGTGATTATCATGATCATTGTAAGTAGCTTAGAATATTAAAAGCAAATCATCATTTGGCCGGTGTGGGGCTATGAATGATGTAATTTTTGCTCTATCAATACAATATTTGCTAAATGTGATGTGGCACTTTCATGTCATGAGAATTTTTATACGTTGTCCATGACCCATCTTGAGCCAAAACTAGCCGGAACTTGTGTTAGAGCGTATTTTAGGGCAAATAATGTTTAAATAAAGCCAAGCAGCAACAAAATTTTACTCACGGACCATAATTCTTTTCAATTAGCGAAAAATTGATGAAAAACCAACATGCTCATTGCACGAATGTTAATCTAAAGCTCAAGACGCATCTATTGCCTGCTAGTAAAGGATGTGTGGCTCAGCTTCAGGATGTCATGTGCTTCTGTCTAAGTTTCCTCCATCGAGAAGAAGAGATAATTTAATCCAGGAATTTTTCATTCCGTTAAGAAAAATAAGACAATAATAAAAAATGCAAAGAAACATGGATAATTACGGAAGAAAATTAAATAACTAAAATCCCGATGCCAATAGTGCATTTTTGTATCAGTTAAGGATCTCAGGTCAAGGAAGTATTAATGAGTCCTTAATAATTGACTGCGGCGACCACTCATTAAAGCAGATAATCCATGCGTTGCAGTTCATCCGATGATTTATTCTACAACATTTCGAACTTGTTCACATCTAGTTGAGGAAATATTTTCGAGGAAATTATTTTTGTTTTAAAATTTTGTAACGGAATCAGAATAAAATGAAAATTTATCTAGAGCGATGAGCTTCCTATTTTAGTGTTTTATATATTCAAATTACATTTTTCTATAATGTCACGAATTATCTTTAATCGGAGACCATAATTGATAGTTTGACAAGGTCAATGGTTACAGCACTGCCCCATGTCGTGCGTTCATTTATTTCCATACATATTAATTTCACAATCATCCTTACCTGATATTTTAGTTCATTCCTCTAGGTTGCTTAATTCTTAGCGAACGATGACTGCCATTTTATTAAGAAGTTTCGTCATAAAATAATTCTGAGAAGCAACCAGTTTATTAAATGTGACCTTATTTTTGCGGTGCGCATTGTCGTAATTATAGGCAATTAATTGGACTTATTACGATTACCATGAAGCAAATCGTCATGGGCCCCTCTAGTGAAACAATTAGACTGCTCGGTTCAAAGCTCGATCTTTTGCTCTTCGCTGCAATGAACGAATCAAATGAATTGGTTAAATAATTAAATACTCGACCTCAACACGTTGATTGAAGTTGACGAGGAGGTGTTCGGAATTGACTGCGTTAATTATAATGTTAAAAATCGCGTTTTACAAGACATGTATTCTTAATAGGACAATATCTGCCTGAATTGTATAACTTCCCATATTGGTTAAATAACAAAATAATTTTAAACTTATTGCGTTACGGCAACTTTGTAATGTATTGTATAAGTTATATGTAGTAACAACCATAAATGACGAATGGATTAATGGATTGATAAATTTAATTATTTATTTTTGACTCGGAATTCGGCTTCAAATCATTGCAGCAAATCTTTTGTAGTTTGAAAATGACTTGTTTAAAACTAATGACGATGGGACGAATGACACAGAGAATAGGTCCATGTATTACTTGACCCAAGAACAAATTTCATCATATGTCTGCATAAATATTAACTTGAAAAATAACAATTACAAGGAATGAAATACCACTTTAAACACAAGTTCACGGCTTAAGTCAACTTCTTTGAAGATGAGTTCACTGAAACAAACTTCATATACATAGACTCGAACGTGTTGAACACTTATGGGTTGGAAAGACTGTTGAACGTCGATCCAGCATCAATGCTAACCGTTCAAATGTCTATTGAAAGTCGTGGTGTTCATTCAGTTCTATAAAACAGATATTCCATGAATGTGGCATTTCAGAAATACGTATTATACGTATTTGGTTGTGAGTGTTATGATGACAAATATACCTAACAAGGCTAAGTACATGTCATCACAAATTGGGAGAAAGAGCCGCACCTGTCACAGTATATCACTGGTCAAAAACCACATAATATTCTCTCATTGCAGTGTGATTAGGTTCTCACAGTCATTGCACCAGCAGCAGCTGTAGTGCACACGGTATCACCCATAAAACAATATAACAGGAACGGTGTCACATTCCCTCTGGCAAAGACGGTTCAGAAGTCACGGTTACTTTGGAGCTGCTATATGACTTCGAATAACATAAGCGAATTTCGATAGAGTTTTCCATAATTTATCTTCAGTACAAATTTTTGGGGAAAAGTTCCTCGATTATGACATCAATGAGGCATTTTTTGTAGGTGTATCACGACGCAGGTTGTTAACTCGGTTAAGCCTGTCGCTAGGCCATAACTTTATAACTAACATGTATTTTTAAAACTGTAAATAAATAACCTTTAGCTTTTTAAATAACCTTTAAACTTAAGAAATAGTCATTATGTGTCATAATCCATTCTTCATACATATCCGGCCGACCTTCAATGGTCGTAGTTCATCACAAGAATTGCAACCAAACTGGAAATTTCGGGTGAAGGTTAGCGAAGTTGAATACGTTCGGTAAAAGTGCACAGTCATCGCTAGGCAGGCGGGTTATAGCGAGATAATTTCAGCAGGATTGACAGGAAGAATTTTACCCTCGAACTCCGCCAGCCCGACCTTTGCACAGAGAGGTGGGGCAACAATTTCAGGTCAGGTTGAGTATAAAAGCGCGGGTGCCAGCACCGGCGAAAGCACTCGACAAACGACACGCTCTCGACATGTTCACGCGGGTGAGTGTGGCCGCGGTTCGTGGGCTGTGTGACACTCAAACTCTTCTCACACATGGCTTGGTGGTGTTAACTATATCAGCTCATTCGAAAACATGCTAGGGAAATTAGCTAAATCCAGTAATTTTGGAAATCCTCTTGAATCAATGTGCCTTGTATTAACGTGGAAAATTTAGGACGATTTCATGTTTTATTGTGTAAATTTATGTTCGTTTTGCTTTTACCCGATTTACCAGTTATTGTGAATAGGAATGACGCACATTATATTTGCCTCTGCTCTGCGGTCCTGGGAATTCTAACTGATGAGTGGACGAACTGTGCCTTTGAATTTTACTTAATGATATTAAAGCAGAATAAGGTTATTCGATATTTCATTTTCATTATTCGAAATAACTGAATTATTTCAAGTTAAAAGCTTTTAATGCTACTAATTGGAATATTAATTTATTTTAGTAATTGTTTTTTTCTGACATTATGTACAGCTACTGAGCGTGCTTGCCGTTTCCGGCATCGTGGCCGGCGATTCTTGGGAACACAAAACTGGACTTGGAGGAGTTGTCTCCACCAGCTTCGCTCACGGCGGAGGAGCTTTTGGTGGATTAGGAGGGGTGGGCCTCGCTCAAGGATTTGGAGACGCCGGCCTCGGAGGGGGGAAACTTGGAGGTGGAATTGGCTTCGGAGGAGGAAAATTGGGAGGTGGAATCGGCCTTGGAGGAGGAAAATTGGGAGGTGGAATCGGCCTTGGAGGAGGAAAATTGGGAGGTGGAGTCGGCCTCGGAGGAGGGAAACTTGGATTTGGTTTGGGTCACGGTGGAGGACTCAGCGGTGGAAGGCTCATTGGAACGAAACTCTCTGGTGGCCACATTGGAAGTGGTATTGGTCTAGGACATGGTGGCGGTTTTGGCTTAGGCCTTGGAGGCGGTATTGGCCTAGGCCATGGAAGTGGTATCGGCTTAGGCCATGGAGGCGGTATCGGCCTGGGCCACGGAGGAGGTATCGGCCTAGGCCACGGAGGTGATATCGGCCTAGGCCACGAGGGTGGTTTTGGCCTCACCGGTGACGACCTCGGGGGCTTCGATGGAGTGCACGGTGGACTCAGTGAAGGAATAAGCGTTGCTGATGGCTTCATATCCAGTGGTATTGAAGGACTAGGACATCTCGCAGGACGCGTGCAAAGTTGCGGGAAAGGTTTAGAGCGAACTCTTCATGGTGATTGTGTCGAGCCTCTAGTTTCTCAGGACGTCTACTTGTACAAGGCTCCCGGCTATAAAGTCCATCATGAGAAAGTTCACTTTGAACACAAGCCCAAAGTTCACTTCAACTTAGTTTTCATCCGCTCTCCACAAATTGAAGACGATCCTATTAAGCCTATTGTGGTGCCTCCTCCTAAGCAGAAGACTCTTGTTTACCTTCTTAGCAAGAAGCCTCACGGACACAAGCAAAAGATTATCGAAGTTCCACACATACCCGAACAGCCTGAAGTGTTCTTCGTCAATTACAAGGAAGGTGATAACCCTATTCTTCCCGGAGGAATTGATCTCAGAACTGCACTCGCTCAGTCTGCTGGCTTGGGAGGCAAGTTTGTCGATGATGGCGTTGGTTTGTCTTCTGGTATTGGTCTCGGAGGGCATGGATTGGGCCTAAGCAGCGGTGTTGGTCTCGGAAGTGTTGGGGGAGGTATTGGCTTAGGAGGTAAGGGTGCTGTGGTTGATGTAGATTACGTTGATGATGGAGGTTTCGTCGGGGGCATCGGAAGTTCATTTGGAGGAGGTTTTGGCGGCGCAAGCGTTGGCCTGGGAGGAAAAGGACTTGGTTTTGGCGCAGGCCTTGGCGGCAAGCAAGTTATCGTTGAAGAAGAAGTTATTGGGGGAAAAGGTTTGGGTGGTGATATTGGAGCAGGCTTAGGAGGAGGAAAGGGACTGGGCGATGATATTGGAGTTGGCTTTGCAGGAGGAAAAGGTTTGGGTGGTGATATTGGAGTCGACTTTGGTGCAGGGAAAGGTTTGGACGATGATATTGGAGTAGGCTTTGGAGGAGGTAAAGGTTTGGGTGGTGATATTGGAGTCGGCTTTGGAGGAGGGAAAGGTTTGGGTGGTGATATTGGAGGAGGCTTCATTGATGACGGTGGTATTTCAAAGGAAGAGGGCGTTATCAGCGGATACGGTTTCGGAGGGGGATCAAAAGTAGGGGCTGGAATCGGGGGAGGGCTTAAAGGGGGCTTGGATGTCGGCGGTGGATTCGACGATGACTTTAGTGGAGGCTTAAAAGGTGGCATCGGTGGAGGAGGATTTGGTGGTGGTGCTGGCTTCGGTGGGGGATTCAAGAGCGGCGGTGGCTTCGTCAGCGGTGGATTTAAACCCAGTCCTGGATTTGGCGTTTCCTCGAAAAGTATAGTTTTGAACGGACCTGGCCACTATTAAGTCATCGAGGAATTTAAGTCTCACAATTTACGATTTTTAATGTTCTCATAACTTCTAGATAAGTGTTGCTTCTGTTACTGTTGAATAATACATTTTGTCGAATTCACCCAGTTTTCCGTATACTATAAATGTTTTCGTTGCCATGATACTCACTTGTGCTGCATATCATAGAAAATTTCAGCATAAAATTTTTCGAATAACGCGTTTCTCTTTCTAACCCTTTTGAAGATTTATTCTGAATGATGAATTTTCTCTGAGTCAAAAAGTTTCATTATTTGGTCTGTTATTAGTCCACTGTAGCGCCGTGGTTGTAACACTGAAGAAAGAGGAGCTGGCCGTGCGTTCGAGCCCTGGTAAGCTCATTTCATTTTTCTGTGTCACTAAAAGCGGCGCTTGGGAGTCATCGAGGGTGGTGCTTTCAGCATGGCATTGGGTTGGCGCCCTTATAAACGAACTCAGGGTACTTGTTACCTGGGGGATATTGAAGTCTTAGGGACCGAAATAAATTTGACAAAATTGCCACTCACAGTGACCAAACTGGCATTAACAGGAATAACTGAACAATATCAAAGTGATAATATTGTACGTGTTGCGGATTTTCTCGTTCTGGATAAAGAAGGATAAAGATATTTGCAGAAAAATTGTAATTTCTGAATAGAAAGAGGCCTTTCGAAATATTCTGTAAGGCTTTCGTTTAAAGTCCGGGTGAGGTCATCTCCTACTAGCTAATGCATAAATATGTTTAGCTATTTCAATTCAACAACGTAAGTTGCGGTCCAAGAGTAATCTTATTTACGATCACCAAAATATAAATCTCGATTTTATATTTTATAACAAGTTTCTTAGTTTATATAGCACCAAAACCCTCATTCGCAGAGGAAGTTTCCAACCAAATATTATAGGCATGAAAAGTCTTATTTATAAGGTACATTTACAGGACAAAAACAGTTTTGACGAGATAAATCGATTTACGAATTTTAAAGTTATGCGAAACAAATACCGAAACATTTCCATTATTGTTCGGAGGTATAAACAACAAGTTTGTATTTGAATCTTAAGAATTTTCAAACGTACCAACGGAATAAGTCGTTGAAGAACTATTCGTGAGTCAACCATAAATTTTTGTAAATCAATATTCTGAAGATCAACAACGTTGTGACATATACCATGCGAGGCGCGGCCCTTGCAAGCTTGCAGTGCGTTGAGCCGTGACCAAAGTCAATGGGTTACGTCACGCTGAAGAGAAAGAGAAGCATGTCTCATAACAGATAAAAGTAACAAGATACCATGAAAAGTCCACAGGCATTACCAGCTATTATAGATCCCTGTAAAGAGAACGCTACGTACATTACATCATTCCGACAATCTTTCCAGTTAGGTGTGCGATGGAAAATTTTCCCCTTACAAAAAACTTTGCGTTCTTACTTTCCAATAATTATGTTCGCTGAGGCATGGAAAGCAGTCCCGGCATCAAACACTATACGCTCACACATTCCAATAATTGAACCCATACTGTGATGGTAATTGAACATTTACCTAGCAATCACTTCACACTTTCATTACAATAATCAAGACCGTTGAACGATGTAGAACAATTTCTCTGCTATGATCCCCAATCGCTCCGGTTTTTGATTTATCGTATTTTTTTCTTAAAAATCTTGTGATGATAATTATAGATTGAAAAATACATAAATTGTCTGATCATCATTCAAGCTCTCGCGGCGAGCATCTGTTAAAAAATGTAAGGTTTTTTTTATTGCTGAACGGTTTCTAAACAACATGAGGCGATAGTTTGTAAGAATTTCTGCAAATTGGAGGTAAACTTGCAATAAAATCTCTTGTTAGATGAGAAATGAACTTGCAATCAAATCTCCTGTTCAAAATTGTATTTCGTTCATGTTTGTAAACCACAAAACTGTCAAAAAACCTAATATCCTTGCCGAAAAATTTCCTTTAATCGTTTCACCCGAACTATACATAAACTTTACAACTAAGTGTTAATAATCTTTACTTTCCGCTCCCTTTTTCATTAGTTGCAAAAGTTGCTTATATGTCCACGGGGACAGATTAGCCATACATATACAACATACCAATGAGTTTCAGCATTCGTAACTCGTAGTGGCCCTCTAAAGATGACGCTGCTAATCGAACTCCAACTCGCTAAGGAGAGACTGGACTGTTACCACGCACGAGTGAATTCAAGACCCCATTGGCTTCACGTCGGTCGTGATGTTATTACTGTAGTTTGGTTATTTTATTATTAATAAAATATGAATTTCAAAATATATTACATTATTGGTGTTATTATCGTTGTATGATTTTTTTTTCAGTGGCGCACAGCAAGAATACAAGTTTTGTTAGTTACGTTGCCTCGTATAATTATCGATAAGAAGTTAATTGGTCGCATGATGGATTCATTTATAAAAATTAAAAGAACAGCTGCCATCATTGATGCTTGCACAGAGGCTTGTAAACCATTAGCGTTCGAAAGCTTGAGCCGCATATCACTCATACACAGCGTTAATTACAAGCCAGCAACTATGATGGATGGAAGAAAGCAAGAAAAAGATTCAAATGAAATGTCAAACTTGTAGATCATTGAGTTCGAAGTACTGAGTACCTTATTATATATAAATTGCTACAAAATTGTGTAAGGGATTTGTGAGAAAGAATTCGATATTGCAATAGCCCGTCCAGGCAGAAAAGAATAGGTCATTAAATTACCTCAGAAATATTCCCGATAAGAATAATTTAGGGGCGAGTAACCGTCGGAATGACCCTGCAAATCATGGCCCGATAAAAACTGTACCAGCTCGGGTCGGGCCGCTCTCCCGAGGCGTCGCAGGTCGGGCAGCTCGACACGGTCTCCTCGAGTATGCGCTGAGTTTTTAGGAAGCGTTCGCCTACAATCCTAAAGTAAAATATTTAGGTATTTATGAAGAGCTAATTAGAGCGAAGCAGGGTTCTATACATAAGTTTCAATTGTCTCAAATTGTCTGCACTTGCCGGTTGATTAAAAAATATATATTTTAGGCTCTTAATTATTGACCGAATCAAATCTCAATGACTTTTTCGTATAATGTAACGGATTATTCGATGCTTCATAAAGGGCTCGAATATGCAAGTTTTTGTACACAGTGATCACGATCTGTAGATTGGAAACCTCTTCCTGATGAGCTATAGGCATATAGCTTCATTCTATTGATTATAAAGCAGCTTCTTTGAAACAGTTTCTTGATCTAAGTTTACATTTTTTTAATTTCCGTTGTTTCCCATTTAGAGGTTGATTCTCGCACTTTGCAAGTTAATCTCGATTCCCAAACTAAACTACGAGACCTGGACACGCGACATGACAAGGAGGTTGCCCGCTTAGTCAAGTGAAGGTCGCGTGAAGCCGGCGTTGACAAGAACACTGAAGGCTCGAGTTGGGTGCGCTTGACAGGCCAAGTGAAAGTCGCGTGAAGCCGGCGTTGACAAGAGCACTGAAGGCTCGAGTTGTGTGCGCTTGACAGGCCAAGTGAAGGTCGAGTGAAGCCGGCGTTGACAAGAGCACTGAAGGCTCGAGTTGGGTGCGCTTGACAGGCCAAGTGAAGGTCGAGTGAAGCCGGCGTTGACAAGAGCACTGAAGGCTCGAGTTGGGTGCGCTTGACAGGCCAAGTGAAGGTCGCGTGAAGCCGGCGTTGACAAGAGCACTGAAGGCTCGAGTTGGGTGAGCTTGACAGGCCAAGTGAAGGTCGATCGAAGACACGTGCGCCAAGTAAAAGTTATTTGACGAGATCATTTTAAGTCATGGATCCTTTTTTAGATGTTCTCCAGCAGGTTTTTGTAAAAAATTTGCTACTTACTCGTTCATGTTGATATTAGTTATGCTTTTATTAATTTTTTTATTAAAAACTTTCAAATGACGAAGATAGGAAAGCTGCTGAAATTAAAAGTTTTCTTCGTAAATTATTTCAGTTTTTTTTTCGACGAAACCTGGAAATTTTTTTCATTTACCATTTATTATTTTCATGGTAAAAAACTCCAAGTTACAAAACCTCATTCTTATAATGCTTAGGCAATTTCTTAGATCATCTAATATTTCATTAAAATTATAATATTAACTAAATGTTTTTTGGAATGATATTATTGTAAGTCGAACGAGCTCAAGACCTGGAGTGAATTATGATAAGCATGACATTTCGTTCTCCAACCTCAGAGTTTGCAGGCAATTTATGGACCGGTGTGTAGTTATGCTGACGCATGCAATGTGGCCTAACACTTGCACTTTCAACCATGTCGGCCAAGTGATCATCAATTTTTTTCACTCTTTCACTGAATTTACTAATGGCATTTTGTTTGAGTGCTTATGAGTTCGTAGGTTCGTTAGAAGCCTGTCTTGATATGAGGGAAATCATAGTTAAACTTTACGTGCTCTCCAACGACCAGATATCGCCTACAGCTATTACAGCTTTGCAAGCATTCCGATAGTGGGGAACATTTTTAGAAGTTATACCTGCATTAGCAAGGATTTATCACAAAATTTCCATACGTTGGGAATTCGCTACCATATATATCTCGTACATATATTATACATTTTACATTCATTTTCCAAATATTTTGCAAACATTTTTCTTCCCTTTCTTCACATTTTATTGATGAATATTTATTTATTTATTTATTTTCAATACATATTTTATTAATTTAATTTCTTTTGTTTATGCATTTCAAAATTGCCGATGACTGGCCAATTCAGTATTATCAAAACTTGTGTTTCCATTAAAGGGATTGTAAATAGATAACGGTTATTTAATGGCACGTCCACAACAGATATAATCCATTATTTATTATATTAAAGTATCAAAGTTAACAAAATTAATATTAAATGTAATAGGAATGAATACAATGTCCGATCTTCTAGAATGATTACGCCGTCGTGTACACGATGAAAGAAGTACATTAGAAACGCAAAACTTGAACTGCTTCCAAATGTTATTGCTACGTATACATTAATGAAAAAAATATTTTCAGACGAAGCATGGATTATCTTGGATCAGAAAATATATTTCAGCTTTTATACAGCTGCCCTATTGGGATATGACTCCCTGGCATCTACAACAGTCGACCTCAATTTCAGTGCAATGCTTGCAAGATCGCCTGCAGTCATCACAGAGGCTCGAAAAGCTGTGCTTGTGATGAAACTACGTTCAAAAATTAATAGCTTGCAGGCTTCTTTTGTCCATGTTGCTTATTTTGGGAAGCTTCAATCAAGGAAACGACCGGCGCTTTATTGGCCAGTCTTGAGAACTGCAGCGTCACTGACATTATTGCTGTGAAGTGTGATAGTGAATGAGCTAAAAAAGTGTGATAGTGAAGTGTGCTAAAAAAGTGTGATAGTGAAGTGTGTAGTGAAGTGTGCTAAAAAAGTGTGATAGTGAAGTGTGTAGTGAAGTGTGCTAAAAAAGTGTGATAGTGAAGTGTGTTGTGAAGTGTGCTAAAAAAGTGTGATAGTGAAGTGTGTTGTGAAGTGTGCTAAAAAAGTGTGATAGTGAAGTGTGTTGTGAAGTGAGCTAAAAAGTGTGATAGTGAAGTGTGTTGTGAAGTGTGCTAGGCGATCGGTCGGGAATACCTCCGCATTCTTGGCTTGAAATAAGCCTCAACTATTGGATAGAACTAAACTTATTGTATTTTGATATTCGGTCTACAGACGCGGTAATTATACAGGGTTTTTCTAAATGATGGAGCCAATTTTATAAATTCGTTTTTATTTAAGTATAATGAACAATTTATACGTCTATGGAAAGATAAGAAGAACCGCAGCAGTGATACGGTTCTTTAGATCAACCAGAGTTGCTGGTAGAGGCGGGACGTAAACAGCTTCCTTGACGTAACCCCATAAGAAATACTTGCTCTGGTTGATCTGAAGAACCGTATCACTGCTATGGTGCACTCCGTAACAGAATATTTGCTTTCTTGTGTGTTGGGCGAGTTTGGCTACCGTCTGAATGTTTGCCATGCAGCACAAGGGGGACATATTGAATATATATTAATATGTAAAAAATATCTTTTCTGTTGGTGTATCTTTGTTTTTGTTGATGCATCTTTTTCTTTTTGTTGGTGTATAAATGATTCATTTTGAATTTATGCTTGAATAAGTCATAATTTATTAAATTGGGACCCTCATTTAGAATAACCCTATACTTGAAACAGTTCACTAATTCCAGTTTACCCAATTAGATTAAAGCTCGTAAAAATTTCACTCAAAATATATTTTCATTTATTTACGTGGATAAACTGTCACTTATTATTTCTTATAACATAGTTTGTGTTTACATTTCTCTCGATTTAATTGTTGGGAATTAAAAAAAAGGGTTGAAGTTTTTTCTCATTAAAAATAAAATGTGCAATTGAACTTTTTAAATTATTTTGAGTTCTTGCAATTCGGACAATAAATATTTTAAATTGTGTGTTTCCTCGCCAACTCTAATTTAGTAATTGCCTACGCTTGCAACTGAGCGCAACAAGGTCGGCTGGTTGGATGCGTCAAGCGTTACGCAATCCGCGGGTGTGGAAATGATCCATACAACGACTTAACATTTGGTGCCGCGGCCGCATCACGCCAGCTCGAAGTACATTGCCCGTGTCAGGCATTTTAGGAAGTCTTGCGTGCCGAAAGTCATGCTGGAGAAAGGCAAGTTATTTACGACTTGACAATTAATTCTTTCACTCGACCGTTCCATGTAATGTGCAGTACATAGGGTTGTTGGAGCCATGAGGGAACGCCACAGTGAAGTGTAGCTCTTTTTAATTACAGTTTAAAATACTAATAAAATACCGTACTCTTTGCATAACAATGGTAGTTGTTGCGGTACCTGTGCTGTAGACTTTGCAATTTGAACATCTCATTAAGTTACTTGTAACGAGAATTGACAGGATTTTCAACAGTGCGAACCGTAAAGATGCAGGCGAAAAAACGTTCCATTCATTCGTTTGAAAAGGCCATCGAGTTTTTAGAATATAGTTGATGTTTGATTTAATGGTGAGCCCGTACCGCAATGCTGGAAAACTTGGGTAAGAAAGAAACGTTAAATATATTCTTTAGAGATCGCATTCGGTTTTCAGAAAATACTATAATGCATATGGATTGCAGTGTGCTATCGAAATGAGAAAAATTAACGTTTTGCTTGTTGATTAGGAAAAATTGGCGGTCTGAATGAAACTGAAATTCAAGTGATTCGTAATCGAGCGATGAATAATGATCGAAATTTCTAATACTAGTCTAAAATGAATCTTCTTTAATACTTGTCTGTAAGGAAATTTACATTCACTTACCGTAAAGTGATTGTAGGAATTAGTCGTGCGCGGCGAAACGATTCCAGAATTATATTGGAAAACTGTAAGTGCTCGCTAACCTCTCCTTAGAACTTTGTGCAATCCGAGAAAAGCGAGAGAAGAGTTTGCCTATATAGAACATTCCAGCTTGGGGAAAAATTAGTGAAAAATTGATGGATTTCTCGCGAAATCTTATGGCAAATTATCAAACACCAACGAGCATTAGTGATAGTAATATCAATGAGAATAAGGGGTAGTAACATTAATAAGCCTTTGGGATAGTAACATTAATGATTAATTATTTGTGATAGTAACATCAATAAACATATGTGATAGTAACAACGATTTTAACCTTCCTCAAATGTGCGTGGAGGTTTTCAAAAAGTTTTCTTGAATGATAATCTGTTTGATATTATTAAATTTAATTGGTCGTGATTCACTGAGCTGGATTTTCGGTTACATTTTGTTCACTTTGAAAATAGCACTAGCGTCTAAATTTAGATTTCGCTGTATTTATTAATCTAAGAGGGCATAAATTATTTCTAAATTTTCTAAATGTTCAAGTATTTAACACCAAAAGAAGGTAATTATGTGTATCTATTTCTTTATTTAAGAAATCCCCTTGACCGACATTACTGAACGATCGCAGGGCAGCCAACATTGGGCCTGATGAATTTCAATTTATTTATATCAAGCACTTTAATAAAAAGTGTGTTACAGTTGCTAGATTTGCCCTATATCCTACATTAATCGACAAGAAAAATATAGGTCCATAATATGTAAGAAAATACAATATGTTTTTTTTTCTGGCGTCATAGAGTTGAATCGCATCGTTTCAACGAATTTCAACATTAACAAATCTCGTAGCAGGAGTAAACAGTTGGGCTCTATATGGATGAGTGATACAAGAAAGTAGTGCATTTTAGATAGTATTGAGTTATAAATAATAAAAGTATAATTATGAATTATGGTAATTAAACAATAAATAAAAGATCTGTGGCCGGTATTTCACTTCTGGCAGATGCCCGCCTGCATGAGCACAATTAATTGTACATCAGTGCAGAAACGTTCCGAACGAAGACGTTGTGTTCAATTAATAAATTAATAACGGTTATCAGCACATTTTTGCCATTGTAGGATATTGTTGTATTGCCTATCCCGGATACTGTTTACTATACTGATTTTAATGCGTACATATTTGTTACTGCTGGATATTGTACACAATGGTGTGGGAAATTTTCCACAGCTGCTTAAATTTGTTCATTCCTTGAACATTATTTCGCAAGCATAAGATTATAGTTTTAGTTTAATCTAGGGTAAGTTTAATGTTGGGTAGTTTAGGTCAGGGCCGGGTTTCCGGAATTAGAAAAGTTCCCACTGACACACCGCCGTATATAGCAACACCTATTTTTAGCACACTGAGTGACAATTTGATCTCGAGTGAATAAATTTAGTTTACTATAACCTTATTTGAATTTGAAAGCCGCTTCGACTTGCCTGTTGCCGCTGCACTTCCGTTGACGCAGTTCCAGCCATTTATTTTCGCTTGGCTTTTACTTTTGTTGAAATGAATCCGTCCCGCGGCCACAAGAAAACAAGCATTCAAGATTTCAAGTTTAAATTCAATTCACTCCTCGTTTCAATAACTTTTCTTTACGTTTGACTTGCTTTGCTACCTTTAACTACGATACGATTGTATGAAATTAATCATAATAGTGATTAACTGAGCCTATTTTGAAACGACCCTGATCAGGAGCAATGGAATTGTACACGCGAATTTACTAATTCCAGCCTCTCAAGGCGTCCATCAATAGTCGAGGATCTTAAAGAAAGCCCTTGCAAGTTATTTTTTTTTGTATCGAAATCAGGATTTCTAATCAACAAAAGATATCAAAACTAATTTAGATGAATTTGAAAAGCAGCTTTGCGTTAATCAAAAGTTTGGCGGGGTGCATACGGTCAACGCGATCACAGCAACTCGTCATGTTTATTTCAAACCTGCCTCAACTGATGCATGCGGGGGCCTTACTAGCCCCCGCCTTACTTAGGTTACTAGCCCTTATATAGCCTTCGCTTCCGCCCACCGGGTTCTTGTCACGCTCCTGTCCCCTGACCAATAAATAAGGTAAAATACCGATATATTTGTCCCCGGTTACTGGGTAAGTAGACTAAACTTTAAATTGGAAACTGTAAACTTATATCTATGAATGCTATCGAGGGTATCGATCTGTTAATTTTGAAAGACAAATTAATTATCGGCTAGTTAGTGCATGCATTTTTTGCCACTATTATATTTTAGATATACTGGTGTTGTTGAAGTTTGAATGACTGCATTTTATAAATACTATAATGTTTTTCAATTCATCTATATTATATAGACTTGTGAATTGTAAGGCCATCAATTATCGACGCACAATTTATAATTACCTAATACGACAAAGTTTAATCAACGAGGCCTAAGCTTGGGTATAGGTACATTCTCATCCTCAAAGCTTCGTCAAGAAATTTTCAAAAGAATTTTGCACTGTATAAAGGGTCATATGGTAGAGCTTCTATGACTTTTGACAATCTGAAAAGATAGTATCGCCCTCCAAGCATTGCAAACCGAGCCTTCATTCCTGTTGATCTTTTTTATTGCCATCGTCTTCGATTGCTGCGTATTTACAAGGACATGAATCTCTGGCCTACGAATAGATGAGAATTCGTCTGGAAAAAGACGCCCAACTGTCACCCCAGGAGCCGCGTGTACCAAGCCCCTGATCCCGCCGTAGAATAAGAGTCGACGATCTCGACAGGAGACGTGGCCACGTCTATAAAGTCTAGATAATTGATTATTTTAATGGCAGGCTCAGCGTAGGAGTGTTTACCGGCACAGTGATGGTAACCACCCATCATCAGACCCAGCATGGTGATGGCACCTGAACCTCCGATGTGCACGATTGGTGTCCCTACCTCACCCTGTACCATGAACCATAGATTAGATTAAAAAAAAATATGCTGCATGTGATTCTAACAGGTCTGCTTTAAGTTCATTATCAATAAAAAATTCGACGTAAGTTCTTTAGATAAATGAAGAACATGTTACATGTGATTCTAACAGGCCTGCTTTAAGTTCATTATCAGTAAACAATAAGACGTGAGTTCTTGTTTAAATTATTCATCAATCAATGACCTGCATGCTTCAAGTTCATTATCAGGATACTATAAGACATTAGCTCTTATTTACACAATTAGTCGGTTATCGGAACCCAACGCTTTAGTCCCGTGGCGACGCCACGTAAGCGTATGTTCGACCAGATCAATCTAACGCTAATATAGGTAATACAATTTCGATTAACTTAGCATTATAATTTGAAATGTTAATATTAACACAGAATTGTTTGCAGCAAAACTTACATAGCATGGGGGCAGCTCCCGCTCGGTAGGCGCGACACAGAGTGTATCGTTTGACGTGACCGCAGCCACACCCGCCAGTGAGGACCTCGAACATTCTGAGTTTGGCACGACTTTAGTGACGAGTTCCTCAGGGTCTATGAGAATTGTCACGTCGTCGGACACGTCGTAGTAACGATACCTCGCCATGAACACTTTCAGACCCACGAAGTCGTCTGAAGTGGAACCATTCGGCAGTTTATTCATGATATTTTTATTCAAAAGGAAGACTTTGACAGTTAATTTTATATTTGAAAAGCAATGCCGAACATTGTTGAAATTTTGAGCTGTACCCTCCTGCACGAAGTTTAAGGCGATATAATAAGTAAAAAAATGAGATTCAAGATATAACAATATGAAAAGTGCACGTTCTCAATTAAAACTATGTTCCGATCAGCAAATACCGTAGTTCTGTGAGATTAATTAATATGGAAATAAAAACGACATGCAAACCCAATTACCTATTGGCACTGGAAGCTTGAGAGGCACGGCAGTGGGTACGGTCTTGTTAAGGAAGTATATGGCAATGTCGTGCTCGTGTGTGTCGTGGTTGTACATCGGGTGGAAGATTGTCTTCTTCACGACCACACCGTGACTGGACACATATCGTGCCAAGTCCCCTACCGTGCGAGGGTTTGGCTCGATGTTTTCGTCGTGAGGGTAACCATGTACCACCATGAGCCCCTTGCTTGTGCCAGGACCGCTGTTGGAAGTGCGGCGCGGGAACGTTACACAATTTATAAACTAGTAAATGTCATCTCGGAGTTCATGATTGGCTTTTCCTTTGCTATATTAAAAAATATAAAATTTTAAATAGTAATACTTAATTTTCATGGCTCATCGACAAGGAGCTACCTTTAAGATTATTGTATAATCTGTGTAGAGATAAATCCGAAGAATGTATACTAATTTCCGAAAATTCATAAAATTTAATCAAGAAATAACACCCTTGTCATTTCTAATTATAAATATGAATAATATATTGTAAATATAAATTCAATTAATATGCAAGGAATAAAAATATAAATGATATATAATAGATATAAAAATGAAGCAACTGCAGCACCACAGTTTACCCGAGCCTGAGAGCGCAGCTAGACGAACCGATGACGATATCTTGGGCGATGAACGTCACCGGACAGCTCCTGATGAGCGGTTCTTTGGTGTACGATACGGCGAACATGCGGCCCTGCAGCACAAAAAAGTTAAAATTAAATTTAGATAGGGTTATAAATAAATTTATGTGTTGGCAACAGTCGAGATTAAGATTAAGTTTAGATAAGACAATAATTAAATGGTATGGTGTTTGAACAAGGTTGAGATCGTCAGTCTTACGATGCTAGTAGGTTTAGTGGACGTACAGTATAGAGTTTATAAAGATAATTAATGCAATTGAATAATTAAATTTGCTGATTTATTGATGGAATTATAATAATTGTAATGGCTTAAAAATGATGGGCATGTATTGTGACTTGCACTTTAGTACAAACATTACGTCACAGCGAAAAGAGCCTCTTCCATGTGACTGATCTCTATACGGCATTGTATTGATAATTCAAGTTTATTTGAATAAATGGAGAAGTGATTAATTTTCGATAACTTGCATTAGAAAATATGTGTGAATAAGTGCTTAAAAGAATAAGTTAAAGAAATTACTAAGCTCGCCGATTGATAAATCTCTTCAGAAAATAAGGTTAAAAATGTATATTTAGTTGGGTATATTATACAATATACATGAGTATAAAGTGAAGAGTACGTTCACGAGAAGTATTATTTCACAACGCAATACAACCAGATTCAACCAACGTGCTGGTGAAATAGAAAAATGTTCAAAATTTAAGTGAACTCGTTTCTCTCACCAGATAATCGATGATTTTTCGATCTCCGCTGGCGTGCTTCCGTCTGTTGGGATAGCTGAGCTGTTTGCTCTGCCGCCCGACTTCCTCGGTGCCTAAATTGAGGTTCTCGATCATCTCGAGGTACCTGACCACCTCAGGGTTCTCGATCACTTCAGGGTTCTCGATCATTTCAGGGTTCTCGATCACTTCAGGGTTCTCGATCACTTCAGGGTTCTCGATCACTTCAGGTCATTTAGTCATTTAGTCATTTAGTCATTTAGTCATTTAGTCATTTAGTCATTTAGTCATTTAGTCATTTAGTCATTTAGTCATTTGGTCATTTAGTCATTTAGTCATTTAGTATAGCACTAGAACTCATTTGACTTACGTCGCTGTTGTCGGTAGGTCTTGAAGGTTCTGATGCTGGTGCACTTGACGTGGTTGAACGACACGCTGTACTTGTGCGGGATGTGGTGCAGGTGAAGTTTAACCTCGATAGGTAAGGGGAGACCCATCCTGGTGTGACCAACTTTAGCGAACGCTGACCACGAATATATGAGTAAGGATTAATGTGGGTATTGGGCTTAATTTGTAACTAAGCAGAATCAGAATTTTAAAATTAGAGTGTCTTGAAATCTTGCAGTTTAAATGCTTGAACTCAAATTCGCTGAGTTATTATAAATTAAACGTTATAATAAAACATTTATCAGTCCTTATCAATAGATTTTGTTGTGAACGAACACTGACTGAGAATACGTTTCTCCTTGATGACACACTGACACAAATTTCACTCACTTGTTTTATGGTTAAGAGTGCCACAAATTTTATGGCTGTCTCCGTGGTATTGATTGTTGATGTACAGGTAATTATATTCGCATTGGTCCACTTTACTCGATTGCAAATCCATATCCGTGAAATCAATCCTGAAAATGAATTATTGTCGTCAGCACTCAATCTTGATATAAATAATGACCACTTTTGATATCATAGAAGAACTGCCTGCTAAATATTTCATAAGAGTATTTCATGAAATAGCTCCCTGATAACTAATTCAGTAAAACATTTTCTGAAGTAGCTGCCTGACGCTGTTGACAAAATGGGTAGATGTTTTCTTGGGTCTTAGTACGTAATTTGTTTCGCTTTTGTTATTGAACAGTCCACCTGGTCACACAAGGGAGATAGAAGCCGCTCTGATACCTGAGGTCGTTAACTCTTTCACCTGTTGGAGTCACCTGATGCAGTCACCTGATGAAGTCACCTGATGAAGTCACCTGATGCAGTCACCTGCAATAATATCTGATGCAGTCAACTGATGCAGTGACCTGATGAAGTGACCTGATAAAGTCACCTGATGCAGTCACCTGATGTAGCAGGTGTCAGGTGACGGCACGACGTGTAGAGTGCAGGCTGAGGCTCGGTACACGGAAGATGTGAGGTAGTCTTTGCTCTGCCACAGCAGGTTCACCGCCGCACTCGTCGCGTCGCACTCAGCACGCGCTGTGTAAAACGCGCTCGTTAGAGGTCAACGCGCTCGTTAATTAGATATCAACGTGCTCGTTAGAGATGAACGCGCTCGTTAGATATCAACGCGCTCGTTACATATCAACGCGCTCGTTAGATATCAACGCGCTCGTTACATATCAACGCGCTCGTTAGATATCAACGCGTTACAAGACCGTATACTATCAAAATTCGCTTGTACGCGTAGCGGCAGACGCTCGTAAAATTTATTTTCCATGTTGTATAAATAGTGACACACTTTCTGCGCGTAGCACAGATATAACCCTCGTCTGGGTAAAACTGGGTCAGGACGGCCCACACAATGGCAAGAAGTGCATCGCTATTTGTACAAATTCTCTTCATTCGTGTCAATATAAGAACATGTATCGGTCTATGTACACGTAGCGGCCCAATTACAAAGGAGCGTCGTTAGTGAACTTAGCGGCCGATTCATTCCTTGTCTGTGATTGTGTCGTGATTGTGTTGTGATTGTGTTGCGATTGTGTTGTGATTGTGTTGCGATTGTGTTGTGATTGTGTTGTGATTGTCTTGCGATTGTGTTGCGATTGTGTTGTGATTGTTTTGCGATTGTGTTGTGATTATGTTGTGATTGTGTTGCGATTGTGTTGTGATTGTGTTGTGATTGTGTTGCGATTGTGTTGTGATTGTGTTGCGATTGTGTTGTGATTGTGTTGCGATTGCGTTGTGATTGTGTTGTGATTGTGTTGTGATTGTGTTGCGATTGCGTTGTGATTGTGTTGCGATTGCGTTGTGATTGTGTTGCGATTGTGTTGTGATTGTGTTGCGATTGTGTTGTGATTGTGTTGCGATTGTGTTGTGATTGTGTTGCGATTGCGTTGTGATTGTGTTTGGTGATTTTGTTGGTATTCTGTTGTGATTGTGTTTTGATTGTGTTGGTATTGTGTTTTGATCGCGTTGGTATTGTGTTTTGATTGTGTTGGTATTGTGTTTTGATTGCGTTGGTATTGTGTTGTGATTGTGTTGTGATTGTGTTGTGATTGTGTTATGATTGCTATGTTTAGCATGAAAAACCGTCAGGTACGTATTGTCTGAAGGAGTGGTGAACTCTCAAATATCTTTGATAGTTCCGCCCGTTTACTTCTGTCTGACGCAATAATTATAACAATTATTTATTCTCATTTTGTGTACGGGATAGGCAGCGAGTGCTCTTTGCTCCGAGTGTAAAATAAATAATTGTCTCTCAAGTTGTGTCCTTATACAGTCATAAGTTTAGCTAATATAACTTGCATTGAAATAATTTTTCATTGAGAATTCTTGTAATGAATTGAGATAATTTTAATAGTAATGCATTGATAATGGTTTAGTCTCACGCCTGCATGCTAGTAGTGTGCAATAAGTGATTTTCTCTCAACTCGTGCACTTATATAGTCATAAGTCTAGGTAAAGTAACTTGCATTGAAATAATTTTGCATTTAGAATTCTTGTAATGAATTGAGATTATTTTGATAGCAATGCATTGATGATAGTTTAATCTCACGTCTGCAGCAGACGCCGGTACGGCAGCTATAGGTGCCCATGACCTGCCCCCCCATGGCCGTACAGGTGGGGGAGAGCGAGCACACCCCTATGGCGGGTTGCCCGGGGTCCCCGCATGGCGTCGTGCTGTATAACTCTTGTCCAGAAAGTAAAAGACAAATATTAAATTTCAAAACTATTAAATGCTTGATATTTATAAATAATTGGATATTACAAAATATTTAAAATCTGGAAATAGTTGAAAGTTGATTTATGGAAATAATTAATGATAGATAAATGAAGCAATTTGTCGATTCGTTTTTCTGAGGAGAAATAGCTAATTATGGAACTACTTTGTTTGAGATGATGGGAGATTATGGAAAAATTGATGGACGTAATAAGAAATCATGGAAAGTATAATCGACGAAAAAATAAATTTAATAAATTGTAGATTTGGGAGTGGGAAATTACAATGACGTCCGCTGTATAGTAGACCTCAGAACTCAGCAGATGAGAGCACAAGGCTTTGTA
The DNA here is from genome assembly GCF_000764305.2 of Hyalella azteca. Lineage (NCBI taxonomy): Eukaryota > Metazoa > Arthropoda > Malacostraca > Amphipoda > Hyalellidae > Hyalella > Hyalella azteca. Next base: position 26,409 of record NW_025935705.1, on the reverse strand, counting down.
GCTCAGGCGTCACTAAAGACCATCCATAACATCAATATTTTATATTAGTTATAAATGGCATCAGCTACGTTAGTCTTTAGCTGTCATACATTAACAGGTTCCATCTACTGAAACCAACAAGTTGCATCTATATTGTCGCAATTTTGTACTCCACACACTTCACCGAAACCCGTGCAGCTCTAAATATTTTCTTCGAATTCAGTTTTTTCCTTCCAACCAACGATAGCTACGCAATTCAAAGTTTGGGCTCGAGAAGTTTACTTTGCCTCGAGTTAAATTTCCGGTTTACGACCACAGCTTACTTACGACTTGAGAAAGCGTGACGAGCTTGAGTTGAGATTGCTTGAGCGAAGGCAAGATCGAGTTATATTACTCGCAGCTTTTAAAATTTGAAGGAATTTATCTACTGTGTGCGTACGGAAGAGAACGCAAGATATGAAAAACAATTGGTTCTACATATGCGTTAGTCATTTGAAGCGTGCTAGCTGGACGACTTTAAAGATTTAATAATGCATTAAGATAGTCTTTTAAGCTATTTTTTCAAAAGCCCGCTCTAATTTGTGTAACACATGGGGGAGTTCTTTGCCCCAGCATACATGATTGCTGAGACCCACGTCGATCAAATGGAAATCTTATGAAGAATAATTGTACCCGGCCTGGCGGGCGTAGACATATGTACACACATATAATATATATTTCCACTTCTAGCTATCCATGCATAATAACAAACTACAAATTTTGTATTATAGAATTTCTAAGTCGATCACTCGTATCAAAGTACTAGCCTGCTTACAAAATAAATAAATTAATAAAATAATAAAAAGATAAAAAAATTGAATTTGATCTTCAGAAATGTTCAAGTGAAATTATATTGGTACAGTGGGATATATATGTTATGTAGAGTGACATGAACAGCATTTAAACCGTGGAATGGAGAAAACTATGAATATGTGTATAAACAAGAGCATACAAAGAATATAAACGGCAGTATGAATACCGGTCGAGAGAAGGGAAAGCTTCGACATAGAGAACAACTTTTGAAAGTATCAAAATCCAATTCAATATCCCTTGAATTGTATAGCTATGCATGACGACTGAAAGTTTGCTGAAATTGAGTTTGATGAAGTTGATAAAGTTGGCACCTACCGAGCCAGAAATTCCTGTATGAATAACAGTCGAGAGAAGGGAAAGCTTCGATAGAGAACAACTTTTTGAAAGTGTCAAAATCCAATTTAATGTCCTCCGAATTGCATAGTTATGCATGACGACTAAAACTTTGCTGAAATTGAGTTTGGCGTAGTTAAGAAAGTTGGCACCTACCGAGCCAGAAGTTCCGGTAGTCAAGTCTGCTGATGCAGCCCAGCGTTCCTACCCTGCACGTCATCAAAAATGTCACCGCCAGAAAACGTAAGAAAATCTCCCAATTTTTTAAATAATATAGTTTTTTCAATTAAAACTCTGATTAATCAAAAAGAAAAACAAATGTCGATAAAAATTGGTTGGTTCTATTTGCACATAACTATAAAAAGATTGACTTTTCAATGCCCGGTTTTATGCTCTCAAAATTTACAAGCCCTCAAATTTGGAAGAGCTTGAGAAGCATTCGTGAGGGAAAATATTAATTAACTGAGTTTAAGTTTTAGGAAAGTCAGTAAATCATCGAAGACTTCATGGGATATAAAATTTCTTAATTGAAATACTCTTGCGACTTCGATGGCGCGTTTCACAGCCGCCATTATTCTGGTTACAAGGAAGTCACTGCGTCCAACGTCATGTATCAACATCAACAAGTCAATAATTAAATACATCCCAATAAAATATTATCAGACATTAACGTTTCAGGAATGCAATAGAATCGAAATATCGAAAATGAATACGAAAAGCAGGCTATTCGAGATACTTGCATTCCAGTAATAGATTTTTTCGCTTTTTGTGCGTCAATTGCCATCCTAAATGTTCGTTAAGAGAAAAACACAAAACTCACATGCCTAGAAATGTTCTTTTCATCAACATTTCCTTTATTAAGAAAAATTTACAATAAAGAATTATTAATATCAAGTCGAGCACCCAATTTTAGGAAGTCAGTAGAAGACATTTTGGGTTTATCGCAAGGAAATGCCAACTTTCATGTCCGTCTTCTGCATGATGCTGAGAAAATATTCCAACTTTTCTTTTAAACATTGCGCTAATGTAAGCTGTAGTCGTGAGGAAAGCGGTCACTGGTGCTCCTATCAATTAGTTTCCTGTTTTCCTTGAAGAACTTAGCCTGATCAATGTCACTTGTAATAATATATGCTACAATAAGTTAATCTTCTAGCAGTAGAGCTCAACATGGTACCAGAACCTACGGAAAGCTGCCCGCGGTATGACCTATTTTAAATGCGCACGAGGTTCAACAAAAACTGACCCGCTTGCTGGGCAAAACATACTGATGATGAAATAGCTTCTTCAGGGCGCGGGGCTCTGTTTCGTTGAAGCCATTGACTTGCATAAATTGTACTGCAATAAAAATTAAGTGAATATTCATGTCATTTTTTCCAAAGAAGCGTGGAGAAGATAAAGATAAGAAGATAAGTGTGATTATTTATTGTTTGCATGTTTGGTGTCCCCGATACGGCATGGGGGCAAGTCGGGCACAAAAACCTAACATGGCGTAGCTGACACGTACGCGCCTCGTACTCGATGAGATTTTTCTTCTTTTGTTCTCTCCTTAATCCAGTGCTAGGGCTTCCAGTGTTAATCCAGTGCTAGGGCTTCCAGTGTTAATCCAGTGATAGGGGCTTTCAGAGTTAATCCAGTGCTAGGGCTTCCAGTGTTAATCCAGTGCTAGGGCTTCCAGTGTTAATCCAGTGATAGGGGCTTTCAGTGTTAATCCAGTGATAGGGCTTCCAGTGTTAATCCAGTGATAGGGCTTTCAGTGTTAATCCAGTGCTAGGGCTTTCAGTGTTAATCCAGCGGTAGGGCTTCCAGTGTTAATCCAGTGCTAGGGCTTCCAGTGTTAATCCAGCGGTAGGGCTTCCAGTGTTAATCCAGCGGTAGGGCTTCCAGTGTTAATCCAGCGTTAGGGCTTCCAGCGTTAATCCAGCGGTAGGGCTTCCAGCGTTAATCCAGCCGTAGGGCTTCCAGCGTTAATCCAGCGATAGGGCTTCCAGCGTTAATCCAGCGATAGGGCTTCCAGTGTTAATCCAGCATTAGGGCTTCCAGTGTTAATCCAGCGATAGGGCTTCCAGCGTTAATCCAGCATTAGGGCTTCCAGTGTTAATCCAGCGTTAGGAATGCCAGTGTTAATCCAGCGATAGGGCTTCCAGCGTTAATCACGCAAGTTGGCTGTGGTGGTCAATAGTATTGCGGTAGTCCTTGGTCGCCCTGCATGTTCAAATTTGATAATCCAGTGCTGGATTAACACTGGAGGTTTGGTGTCCCCCGCATTCTAAGAAAAACTACACGTCGACAATTTGTTTATAACGATGAAAACAATATTGTAGTTTCATACAATATTTCGTTTCCAAAAACATAAATATTTCAATGAATTTTCAGAAATTTGAGGTAAGAGCAACGAAAAGCTATTCATGATTTAACTGAGTGAAAAAGTGTGCCTTTGTTTTGCGAATACCCAGAACATCCACAAAACCACTAAGCCGTAACATCATATTTATTCTAATTATGAATTAGGAATACTAGAGTAAAAGCAATTTACGAGAGATCCGGTTAAGGGAATTTCTCCTGTAAACAAAAACTAGTAGCGCAAACCTGCATGTGAAGCTCACAGGAAGTTAATTTGAAAAGCAATTTCGTTTCAAAATTCATTTTCATGATGCGTTGGCTAGATAGAAATGTATTACCTGGCGGGAAAGCGGACTATGTCTTCAAACTACGAGTATATCGCAAGCATTTCGAAACAGTAATGCTCTGTAAATATCAGATAAATTTTTAACCGCATTTGTTCAGTAAAAAAGAAAGCAACTTGAAAACGTGCACGACGTGCAAGAGCGATTGGTTAACATAGGAGATGGGTATTAAATCGAACACCAGTTCCTGTCCAGCGACAACGTGTCAATAAAAAGTCGCATGCTACGAGCGCCTAATCATAAAATCATCTCATTCCCGTAAATGAATCGAAAATTGTTGGCGCACAAATTTATGTAATATGTCTTGCAGGCAGACTTTTCAGATGACAATTAGGTTCTCACTGTGAGCAGGAAGTGACTAGGTAAATTTGTCAAAATTGTTCTACAGTTTTTACAATTATCGTGTACTTTTATTAAGTTTATTTACGGTTTAAACCTATAACTGCGGTTTATAACAGCGCAGTACGGACAGAGTGGAGCTGGAGGGCTGACTAAATTAAGTATGTCAATAGTTAAGAAGTTTCAAATATTTCATGACCTCCGCGATAAATTTTTCTTAATCAATTCACGTGAAATAACAATTTTATTTAAAACTGTACAGGAAAAGGAATCCTAAAAATTTATTCGTGAAGCTCTTTTTCCTCGAGTTCACCTTGTAAAAATATCTAGAGAAATACAAATGATATCTGAATATGAAAATTTTTCGCTTTAGTACATGAAGAGTTGCGCACTTAAAAACTTGTAAAAGGTCTATAATAAATATGTTGGGGCACGATACCCGATCAAGGTAAAATCTAACGGTTCTGCTGTGAAGGAGATTCTACCCGCAGGTTATGATGTCATAAGAGAACTTTTCTTCCCACAATTCACACACGGTGCATTTATAGAAAATAATAACTACATAGAATCATGCAAATAACATGGTGAAATGAACAAACAAAAATAGGACAAAAATTAGCGGTCACCCACGAGCAAAGTAGCACCATTGCGGCGAGCAACCCACGTCGTCTGAGCTTGCACATCTCGTCGGTTTTGGACAGCGACTGGCCCGCGGAGATCCGGCCCTCGTCTCGACCTGGCCCGGCTGTCATAAAAACCCACGGTTGAACAAAACCAGTTGAAAACTGGTCGTGGTTGAACTAATTCAACCACGGCAAAAACCCACCTGCTTAATCAGCTATGACGCGCCTAGCTGAATATTGATGGTTGCAGATTTGATCTGGCGATCACAAGGAAGATTTCGCACGCAATGAAACAAGCCGCAGGCTCTTGAAGAAATTCAGTTAGTTCAATAATTTATTTAGGTACCCCGTGTGAACAAAAACTTTTTCGTCGGCTGCTTGATCGAGTGAGACTTGATGTGCCCTGCACGCACTATAGCTGCTCGGACGTTTTATATTGGCCATTTGTAGGTGAACACATAGTCACAATTATGTGAATACGAAAGAAATGGATTACCCCTAGAAGCTCAGACAGCTCCCGATGAAAATGGCAAGCATCCCTAAAAATAATAGTTAGAAACATAGTTATCTTCAATTCTAAGATCTGCTAACATCCTAAGTCTAAAATGAAAGAAACTAGAATATATTGCATACCCCCAAAAAATATTCATCCTATTAAAGCACGTGTGGTAATGTTTGGGCCTATTTCTTAAAAATATCCGGCTAAAAACTATAAATGAGGTTTAAATGTTTCCAATTGAAAATAAAAATTGTATTAATCAAGAAAAAATGCTATGATGAACCTTTACCAATGTGCCAGTTCCGAAATTCATTTTAACGAATAGGAAGTAAAGGATTGCGTAGCAAAGACTTCAAATTGAACTGAACTGCACATTATTTTGGTAAGAGTTCTTCTCCACCACTACGTATATTGACATGCATTTACACATAAATAAAATCTTTAATTTTTACGCCAAGAATAATCAAATAGAAATTTAAAATGGCTGTAGTCAATATTAATCGACATTCCATACGTGTATCGGTGTATGGTGATTTCAGATGGAATTTTCTGTTTTGTAGTAAATACTGTTGTTATAGGAAAAAAATAATAAAGTTGACGTTCTCGGAGCATCTAAGCGGTATCAATTACGTGTTATTAAATCAGGAATAGCAAACACTGTCCTTTCTAATTCATCGGATGGTGTTCTATTTTTTTTCGATGAGTATGGTATTTGGAGTAGGGATAGGATAGATTATTTTGATGTAACAATAAGAAAACCCTAACCTAATCTAAACTAACTTAATTTCTGCAATGTTTTGTTTAAATAAATAGTTAAATAACTTGAAAATCTGTAATAGTCACTACTGCGGCTCATTGGTAATAATTAGCTCTATTCTGAATTCCATGCAGATCCGTTGAGAATTTTGGGACTTAAACGTGGTTTAGTTGGACATAAGTAGCGTTTTTTTAATCGAAAACAAAACGACGTAAAAATCGTCAATAATTACTATCTCGGCGCATTGCTAATGATTAGTTATGCTGTAAATTACTTGCCGATTCGTTGAAAACTGAGGGACTTGCGACTAGTTGAGTTGCGTTTCACGTTTGAATTCCCGGGTGAGTTCGGAGAAGTGTCGATTCGGTGTTACGTTACTAGATCGTTTTACATTAAGAAAACAATAAGAGTTATCAACAATATTGATTAATTTACCTAGACTCGAATTAATTCCCTACTTTGGCACTATAAGGACTTGCATAATGCTAAATTTTGAAACTCATTCAAAAGAATTTCTAAGCTCATTCACAAATTCTCTACTACCAAGGTCGTTCATCACATTCCTCGTAGTCTCTTGACTCTTCTTTTACACAATAATCACCGGCTGTTGAGAGTGTCAGAAACCCAAATTGGAACAAAAGTGATAAAATGGTACAAGTTTTCGACAAAATCAAGTTGTGATCAGCCTGGAAGGTGCGATTTGTTCATACCTGAATTCGAAAAAAAATCCTCGTAGTGTAGTGTCGTCCCTACGAACTCATCAAGTACGGTGTTACTGCGTGTGAATTTTTAGGTTGCAGTTCTAACCAGGGCGAGGGCCGCGACCCGCGAGGGCGGTTGATTATGACAAATTGACAAATGACCTCGTATCAAATTGCTAATTTATCTTTGAATTGGACCTGAATATTCTCAATTATTGAAAAACATCACATTCACTTTGGATCAGTGAGATTATAGCAAATAGTATGAAAAGTGCAATCTTGTCATTCTTGTGCTAAGCCTGACTGCCTGACTCCTGAGAGGCTGAGTACACTACTACAGTACTACCTAAATCATGTATACTGACAAGTGACTAGTGACTGAGTCTGAGTGAGTCACTCTCACTCATAGCCTACTTGCCTACTCCATAGGCTGATAGGCATAACCTCACTCAGCATACCTAAGCAAGTAAAGTCACCATCATAGTGATGATAGTGGCAAAGCAGAGAGTTTTTTAGATTCTCTCTCAAGTTCATTTGTGAGTCCTATAAGTAGACCAGTAAAGTATCCTGGATACCAGCAGTATCATACATAAGGAATTGATTTAAATCTTGGGTAAATAAGGAAATTAAAAATGAACTGATTCTAATAAAGCTGTGGTTTGCCAAATTGCCACTATGGTCACCATCACTGACACCGGTCACCGGACTGACCGGAGTACTAGCTACCTTGCATGCTCGCAAGTATGTCACTTACTAGTTACTCATTATGCTGTGCAGCTGTGTGATTGTGTGTGTGTGACTGACAGTGGACTGCTGTGGACAGTGGTCACTGGTCAGTGGTCAGTGTGCGGAATTCAGCAGTCAACACTGCTGAAGGCCAAGGTAGCAGGGTTAATAGCTAGTAGCTATATCTATGAACATGTGTAGTTGTGTACACAGTACAGTACAGTGTACAATACATATCATCATAGTGACAAACCAGAGTTTTTTTAGAATCAGTTCATTTTTAATTTCCTCATTTACTCAAGATTTAAACCACTTTTTTATGCATGATAATGCTGGTATGAGTGGTATCCAGGATACTTTGCTGGTCTACTTATAGGACTCAAAAATGAACTTGAGGAAGAATCTAAAAAACTCACTGCTTTGCCACTATGCATATCATATTGGATGATTAACATCATGATTTGGATCTAAAAATCTGTAGCCTGTAGGTACGGGTACCTAATTAAATTTTACTTTATACCGTAAAATGGGGTAACTTAGACCGGCGGGGTAACTTAGACCACTTTTCGTTTTTTTTACAAAAACCCCCACAACTCAAAAACTATTTGACATAGAACAATTTTGTCAATGGGCATTAAAGGCCTAATACTGAGGCTACATAACACAATAGAAAGATTTAAAAAGTTTGCATATCTAATAGGTTAAAAAATTAAAAATGTGACCCACGAAAAAAAGCTATTATTTAAAGCCTGTCAGAGTACCCCCTCCAATTTTTTTATTTTTTGGTTAAATAACTCCAGGTTTTGATGCATTGTAGTAGAACTCTTCTAGTTACATATGCAAATGACAAATTTTAGGAAAGTGTCATAGTTTGCAAATGGGGGGCGCCGCCCCCAAATGGGGTAACTTAGACCACCTAATGTCAGCCCTGACGGGGTAACATAGACCGGCTTGGAAGTTAATATAAAATTACCATATATAACATATTTTATGTTTGACAGCCTATTTATGTTTTTTCTTTATGTTTCAGACTCTACAGAGTCTTATATATGGTAATTTTAACTTAATTTCCAAGCCAGTCAATATTACCCCATCAGGGCTGCCATTAGGTAGTCACATTTCCCTCATTATGGGGCGGCGCCCCCCATTTGCAAACTATGACACTTTCCTCAAGTTTGTCATTTGCATATGTAACTAGAAGAGTTCTACTACAATGCACCAAAACCTGGAGTTATTTGGAGTTATTTTACCAAAAAATATAATTGATTTTACCACCCGGTCTAAGTTACCCCAAGAGCTGGGGTAACAAAGACCATCACTTTTTTTGAAATTACATAAAGACTATGAGAGGCAGGAGCCAGCAATTTATGGTGAGTGAAGCTAGAGTATAGACCTGTATTTTGCATGTTTCAATTCAAGTTTAATTTAGCTAGTAAGAAAATGGCATCATTTATAAGAAAAAAAGTGGTCTAAGTTACCCCATTTTACGGTACCTATTTAGCTAATATTTTAGAACTGATCATCCTAATAGGCTCATTAGGCTGAAGCATGGTGTAAATTATTATTGCATGTTGGTGTCAAAGCAGAGATTTTTTTTATTCATCCTCATTCCTCAAGTTTCTTTTTGAGTCCTAGTGCTATTGTTAGGGGCACTCCTAACATTCGAGCTCCAAAGGTCCGGTAAGACCAATATAGTATTGGCTTTTATCTTGCGGAAAACTAGTTGAACCAACCCAACAGCTATTTTTGACTTAAAATATTTTATTGCGGGTTACATTAAAACTGACATCCAATTAACACAATAACAATACAACATAAACCATCTCGAACCAATAACAACGACAGTCACAGTTACGATTCTCGACCACGAAACCCAGCTACACTTCGACCCAGTGAAGCACCAGATTGATTTCTTGAGGCGTTGGTGCCGCTGGCTAGCTCTCTGAATCGCGTAAGACTATTGCGTCTATTTTCAACAATTGACAAACGGGCGCTCTCTATAATGCGCCTCAAGTCAGCAAGACGATTCACCGTATGCGTGACGCGCGGCTGAAAACCTTCAAAAATCGAATCAACACTGCGAGAACGCTGAAGACCGCTGAACCAGCTGAGACTACCCTGCAACCCATCAACATCAAAACCAGAAAACCGAAAAGACTCGCGCCTTACTGCATCAGCAGTCGTAACACTCTCATCAAAGAGATTAAGACACAGATCTGCCATGCTGGAAAGATCATTCAAAATTCCATTAACTTCATTTCCGATTTGATCAAACAAGACATGTGACGTATCTGCAGCAGTAACTGGAGAACAGTCAAACTCAGCAAAAGCATGTAAATCATCACCAAGAGCATGATTGTCGATGCGAGTAGATGATACAGGAGCCACGGGAGTACCAGATACATGAGCGTGAGTTGAACTACTACGAGCTGACTTATCAGCTTGCAAGACAGGCTGTAGTACTTCCAACTGTTCTTCCTCTTGTAGCAACTGAGTGCATGGAAACCGATCCAACTTTTCACACCGTGGAAAACGCACTACAGGCAATGACTGTCTACGCCTCTTTCTACGCCGAAAATACTTTTGCTTCGCCACACTACTACCTGATTTCAACCCACCAACCTGAGCACACTTATCACCTTGATCAGAAACCACACCGTGTGAAGACAAGTCAGCACTGGAGTCAGAACCAGAAGGACAAAAACCATGGAAACCACCCAAACAAACATCATCCGAATCACTGATATCATCCTGATCATCACGTGGACACACATTACCTCTAACCAACTGATCAAATCGAGGATGATTAGCTAAATAAGCAGGAGGCTCTACAAAGCGCTTCAACTGCCTATGATGTACGGGTTTCCTTAGCAATCTACCATCGCCTAAGTCTCGCTCGATAACATAAGTGACACCATTGCCTCGGACTTCCGTGATCTTGAAAGGACCATCAAACCTGGGCTTGAACTTGTCTATGGTAGAATTTCCAGAACGAACTATCTTGCACAAAACAAGTTGTCCTACAGGGAACGGAGCAAACTGAGGATGCCCTTCCTGCCAAGTATCCTTCACCAACGCCGGTAAAAGAGGCTGACTAACCATATCATGAGCTCGAGTCAACAGGTATTCCGATGGCGACATTCCAAGCTCACGATGCATGGTACTATTGTACACCACCACTGCTTGACTCAAGTGCAAATCCCAATCAGAGCCATCAACCAAGGAACCTCTCAAAAATTCAGCCATTGTGCAATTCAGGCGTTCCACCCCTCCGTTCGAGGATGGTGAATACGGCGTTGCATATACATGGCACACATTGAATTTCTCAAGAACCTCCTCAAAATCCGAACAACGAAATTCTGGGCCATTATCTGAAAGCAATCTAGATGGAACGCGAGGCAACACTGGGATGACACGATGTTTGAGTGCATCAGCAACTGTGGCGCCCTTTTTATCTCGTAACGGAACAGCAACAAGCCACTTTGAAAACTGGTCAACCACCATCATTACTGCCACATGACCTTTACTTGATCGTGGAAAGTTAATCAGGTCAACAGATATTAAATCAAAGGGCCGTGTTGTCTCCACTTTGAGCACTGGAGGAGACACTGTCTGATGAGCAATCTTCACTGTCTGACATTGGAAACACGATGAACAAACATCACGAGCTATCATCTCAGCATTCGGATGCCACACCTGCTTAGTCACAATATCAACAAGTTTATGGCGACCAATGTGAGCCATTCCGACGTGGACCGAGAGAACAACATCAACCATTACATCAAAAGAAACTGAATAAAATTGGTTTGTGGGTTTGTTATAAAGTCTAAGACTTCCTAATTCTCACTATTATTTACCTCTTTTCGAGATCGTTAATAATTTCTACTTGCCACGAATTTAAATCTGAAATACCATTTTTCGTCGTAAATTTATTACGTTAATTCATCGATTTTCTATCATCTGATACAAATTAGAATTCGGTCAGGTACTTTGGTCAGAGTGGCTATACTGGCACGATGATAATACGGTTCTCTTTTGTCAAAACAGCGAACTAGTTAGCAAAGGAACAATGACAAAACCATGGAGATAAATTCTATAGTTACTATATTATAGGAAAAGTCTAGTCTAATACAAATGGGACAGTCGGCGTAGCGAGACACGAATTTTACACGGAATAGTTCTATACTGCAGCAATAAACAAAATCCCACTCTAGTCCAAGGCTCGGGCCCTGATCTTGTGAAGCTTTGACAGATTTGACACCGGAGAAACTTCCGACCCAGTACTGGTTACAAGATACAAAGTCGACCTATCTACAAAGTTATTTCATTGCTAAGTCACCCGTCTACGGTAACAAGGACCTGACACAGCGTGAACAAATAAAATGGCTAAAACTGCAATGTTATTTTCTCAAATTTTCACAGATGTACATCACCCGAGATCTGTAAATCTTCAACGGTTCTACATATATTCCCAATTTTGAGATACTATGAATTTCTATACTAATCAAATATACTGAATAATTTCTATCCTAATTATATTACTAATCATATCCTCCATTTCCCGCTTAAAAAAAAAAGCATTTAAGCCTAGCGTGATGATTTTTTTTTGTCTATCCTCTATTCCCCCCAAAAAAAATTATGCACCTCCTAATACATCTTCCAATTATCTAGGTATATATATATTCGATGCTTCACATCCCCTCGTTTTCATCACCTGCAATTTCCCTCGACCTGCGTTCTGATCAACTTCCTCTTCATTGATCCCCTTGAATACCTTATCCATCCTACATCACATTATAAGCAGAGATAGGATCCTAGAATAACCTCGTAGAATGTAGACAGTGATAATCAAACTCAAGTACCCGAATTCTACCCCTCAACCAAAGCGACCCAAAATAATATAAAAAAATACAAAGGAAAATACACATCCACATCCTACGAAACATGTCACATTATCAAATCCGGAAAATCTCTCACGCCTTCGATAATCTAGGAGAACGACTTCTTCATTATTTCTCGGCGTTGACCTCTGGCTTACTGCTACTGACTATACGGTCAATAAATGCTATGCAGACCTCGTGAATAATTATTTTGTCGCCAACACTATAATGCCTGAGAAAGAACCAAGTTCTTCTCAACCAAATTCTGGCATAGTATCAAGTGTCCTAAATTTCACGCCGTGGGTAAGATATATTTCCGCATAGTTAAAACGTCACCTTAGAAACGGACTTATTTTATCAACCAAATTGACATCCTAACGATACAGTATTAGTATGCAAAAACACCCGAAAAAAAATGTATCAGCAAAATAATTACACGAAAATAGGAACGAGCTCCATCTCGCCAAAATATGCCTACTTCTATGGCCATGACAACAAATTGATTTCTACTCACTTAATTTTCTTAGTTAAACACTCGGATCTCTTCGTTTCCCCAAAGTGTCATTCACTATACTTGAGTAAAAAAAAAAAAGAAAAATTGAGAAATTTTCCCCTTGCGAAAAAAAAGATAATGTGGCACGACTCTAATTTGACACATGAAATAAAGCGTTCTATATTTTTGTATGCAATACTAATGAAGAGAAACACAAATGCAATTTATCCTACTAGCATATAAATCACAGCTGGCCCTAAAGTTGCTAACCCCCCCTTCTGAACGTTTTGAAATTTAATGAGATATCTTGCGTCCCCGAATTCCATACAACAAAGTAACAATTTATTTACTAACGTCAAGTTATTTGCGTACCTCGTTACACAGCTTGATTTCCTACGGACACAAAATTCTACCCAACACAAAAAAAATAACAAACCCCATAGAATATACACAATTACACACCCAAAAAAAAATCTCACACCCCGTTTCGCTACAGGAGTCTATTTTTGCTAGCTCGCTTATGATCGTGAGAACAGAAATGAATTCTACTACGCAACCCAAAATTCGCTTTAAACATCCTAACACATAAAAAATTTTTCTGTACCTCGAAAACTTATTAGAATAAAAACTTATATTTATATATCCATCGGAGGCGTTGAATTTTCAATGTTAGACGACCGCCCTCACACGCAGTCCTGGGTGTGACTTTACGAAGGTCGGTCCTCCACGGAACGGAATCGCATCTATTCTAGGATTGGGGTCCTTGTATGCCCCCCCCCCATCTGGGGTTGGGGGGGGAAGGAGGGGACGAAGCTCCTGCGGCGGGGTGGTAGTGGCCGCGGTGACAGTGCCCCGGTGGACGTTTTCTAATTGGAGTGCAGCCGGGTTCAGGAGCGAATTTTTTTTTTTTTCTTTCCCCTTCGTCAGCTCGTCCGCGTTGATTGTACATGTGGATATTTCTGGTGGTTAGCCTACCTTCACATTTAAATACATTTGCCACCCGCCATTTTGCATGTTTTGCTGCCCTTGACCGCGCGCCCCCGTCTGATCATGTGGAAAATGAGGGTTAAGTACATCTTCACCTTAAATTCTTTGCCACCCACAGGGATAGGACTCTTGAATTTTTGACCGCGAGATTTTTACGGGAAATTAGTCTAAACACTGAATGAGACTTCGGGACCCGATACGGGTCACGTTTTCTGAACTGACTTTGACTTTAACTCAATCACTGTGAATGTATGAACGAGTCCCATCCTGGGCCATGGCAGGCATACCAAATAAACATTTTTTGAACTTACATCCTTAATAAGAATCTTATCCCTACTTCATAGAATATACCAAAAAAATTTTTTTTCGTCGCTGACACATTACAATCGGATCGAAAAAGTATTAATATACGATTACAGTTTACACTTGATATTGTCACAATTTACACCTAAATACAAGAGAAAATATACATATATGGTAATTCACAGCTTAGGTTATCTTACCATGACCCAGTGAGACGTTTTTTCGACCACGTGACTCCGTACCTTACAATTCCTCTATGAGCGTGGGACCCGTCCTCTCTTGTACACAGAGCTGCTCTATTTCTGGCCTTTCTTCTCACAGGAGTGGCCCGGTTCTGCAATACATCTCTTGGTAAGGCACGGTACATTTTAACAATGATTAAACTTAATTTATCTTACGTAAAACCTTTTAACACCCTTTGAATACGTTCCTACTTGATCCCTAATACAGTTGGGATCTTGAGTCAGCCCCCCCTATAATCGCACTCTCTCTCGTTTTCTATTTTTTTGTGCACGCCACCTATCGTTTTCTGCGAGATTTTCTTCTCTCCTACAGCTGTATTTGCAGCCGTAACATATATCGCTGCGCTCGCCGCCTAGGGTTGCTCCGTCCTACTCTTCCTATTGTCCCGCCTATGGCTGCGATTACTGCTTAGAATTCTAGCTGCGGTTTTCTACCATGCTCTGCCACCGTACTTACTCTCCGGCTCTGCCACCGCGTGCGTGTCTCCTAGGTATTAATTCCTTATAACGCTATAATTTTCTCCCATTTTTCGATATTTCTCCTGTTTTCACGACACAATGTCCTAACTGTCTTTAACTGTCTCATTGCCGTTGCGCGTGAACGCGATCGATACTTGTCTCCAGAACACCCCCAGGATTTTTACTGCCTCGTAGGCAGTTCGCATTCGGGTCTGAATGCACTATTAGCGTTTGTTTACCGTCTATCCTTGCGTGTAATCTTTCCCCTCCAAATACTTTCCAAAACAAAGCCTCCGGTCAGTACCGACACTCTATCGCTCGCGAACACAGTTTTAGATCATTGCATGGTGGATGTGCTGCAGCTTTTAGACAGCAGCGTTTTAATTTCCTTTCGGCCATAGGTACTTAACATTTGGTCTCAGACGGCGCTAACGTACGCTATCTGAAACGCGCCCTGCCAATGCTCGCGATCATTCGGCTTCCGGCTAACTCCCCATTTCGAAAACTTAACTCCTGTGCGCTATATTTCAGTCCTCTTAGCATGGCCTATTAATTTAGTGGGTCAGGCCTAACTTCCTAATCCCCGTAAGAGTGCGATATATTTATTCCAATATTTCTTCCCTTTTCTCTCATTTCACTGCTTATTAATCCTCGGTAATCTCCCGGCGCAGTAATAATCTAGGTCAACGTCCGACCCTCGGGCAATAGTGACTGAGCCGCTACGGACGTCATTCAAAAATTTGAAAACTTCCTATCCTAGTTATTTTGTCGAGAACCTTCTCGTCTATACCGATTTATATCCTCGACGTTTGTCTCATTTTTTTCTATCTAGGGTCGACCATCTCGAATTGGGTCTTTCTCGCATTCGCTTCCTCGTAAGAAAGTACCGTTTCTAGCGAATCCGTAGATTACTATCTCTGCGCAAAGACAGTAACCCTTGGGTGCCCTCGTAAGGAAAGTCCAGGTAGAGAAACAATAACCAAAAATTCGTTCAGGTTACAGCGTCCCGTAACCTAATGAACTTGTATCGCTTCTCCGCAAATCTGGCGCTAAAACACTTGTCGCAAGATGAATGGCAAGATGTCCATTAGACTTTTCGTCTTCTCCCCTTAAAAAAATTATTTTGCTGCAGCATCACGTCTTTTATAATCCTCGCGGCATTCTCGTTGCATCTTAATGCTTTCCAAAACTGAAAATTACAGCAACATCGGGTTGGTCTACGGCCCTGGGGCAAAAGTTTCTACAACTCGCAGTCGTTCGGACGATATAAAAAAAACGACCTATCCCGACATTTTCGCTGCTATCTAACAAATTTGGATCTCCCTTCGAATCTCGCGAAATTTCATCATCGCTGTTTTCACGTCCGCATCATTTTTCGTCGCGCCTTCCTACTCTCACTTCGTATACTATACGGCATATTTAAGGCACGCTATTTTCCCAGGAAATGATAATGACCCATATTTTCGAAATTAATTCCTCGTCCCTACCTATTTCTTCAAATTAATCTTATTTACCTACCGCCTTTCGACCTTCCTCAATCTCTCGTCCTATTCCGTTCGACCATAAATCGCCCCTAATTTGCTCGCATTTCTGAACATCGGCACCATCATTCTTGTTGGTAATTTAATATCGTTAAATGAGGTAAGCACGAGATGCTACTTGTTGATTTCTTTTTGAAGTGAATATTTCTGCTAAAAAGTGAGTCGCGCTGGTGACGTGGGCAGAATGACGACGGCATCTCGCAGCGAGGCGCTGGGTTTGGCTCTGGCACTGCTCTGCATCAGCGCCGCAGCTGCGCAGTCACCCGCAGACTATGAGGAGTGTTCAACAACGTTTGCCATCGCTAGAAGAAATTTGCTTAGAGGGTTAGTTTAAATATTTGGAGTGTGGTTAATTGGATCTTCTTCAAGTTATTGTCCACAAAATGTATAAATTTATTATTTTAGCTGCTTTTATGAATTTTTTGCGTATTTTCTCATTTATGGAAAAACGCGCTATTGTGCTCGCCATGTCCGTCCGTCCATCTGTTTGTCCGTCTGTCTTTCTGTCCGTCCGTGTCTTCACGTTTTCGTCGACGAGAAAATGCGCTCTCTAACACTCACTGCAGTGAGTACTGAGTTAGGTTTTTTAAAGATTTTTTATGAGGTATCACTGGTGAAAATAATAGTGCTGCTGACATTATCCCCAAGAATCACGTAAAAATGTAAGCAAAAACCTATATATAATCTCACATTTTTCTGCTGTAGCCCTGTTAATTCCCCTCTGCAGTGTCTACTATTCTTGTCGGAGCTCGTGCACGGCATGGAGGAACACCTCGTACGCCGCGGCCTACGGAGGGCGCTTCCCAGTAACAGGGACTCTGCTTTACGATGAGGTGAGACACGTAGACCATCTGGGGGTAGACTGGAAGTGTCGCGTGTCCTGAGACTGTAATAAGTCAGGCTAGGGACTGTGATGTCACGTGTCATGGGACTGTAATAAGACCGGGCTAGGGACTGTGATGTCGCGTGTCGCGGGACTGTGATGTCATGTGTCATGGGACTGTAATAAGTCAATGCTAGGGACTGTGATGTCACGTGTCATGGGGCTGTAATAAGTCAGGGCTAGGGACTGTGATGTCTCGCATCTTAAGATTGTAATTAGAACTCACAAATCAAATTGATTCTGTACTCACAATCACTGATCTAAAACTAACATTAATGACGAGTACTTGAGAAAACATTGTTGCATCGAACTATCAGTGTATAATTAAAACCCAAATTCCGAGCGCATAACATTTCACCACGAACGAGGCATTCATCCCCAGAGGCAAAATAAGTCTCTTTCACATTGTTCGAGGCTTCCTAGTCCAGCTTCGTCGCCTCATTAAAATTTTTTAACTGTTGCGGAGATTATTGCGCTCGCGATGTTAAATTGAACAGCAATGATAGAATAAAATGAATATATGATGGAAACTTTTACAGACGTTGTTTTACAACTAACTCAACTTCTTTACAATTAGTATGGCAGGCTGCCTCCTCGCAAGCAACAACCGCTCACCAAATGTCGCTCTAAAAATATACATCGATCATAAATATTTTATTCGTTTGCAACTGTATTTTTGTTTGCTTTTTGGAAATAAAAAATATTGAGCACAATATTTACACCAATTTAATGCTTCATTATTTTTAATTTCTCAAACTTATCCTGACAGTCTTGTAAGTCGTGAATACAATTTGAGGTCGTCCAGCAGCTGTTCCGACCTTTGAAACGATCCTATAACTCCTGAACTGTTCCTTTGATCCACGCCATCCTAGAACTCGCCGGTGTGCCTGGCCGCCCTCCACGCCGGCGTCCTGCAGGCTTCATCCCCCTCATTCAGCAGTACGCGTCCATGCCGAGCAGTGCAACGTGCCAGTGTCCGATAGTGATTTTTGAATTTTAGCCTCCACGACCGGTGTTTCCGACCTGCGAATTTTAGAGTCTCTTTATATTTTTAAACAAAAGCCTACTTTAAATGCCGCTAACAGTTCATATGCCCTCGAAATTGTAAATAGGTAGGTTTGTGCCAGTGTTTTCTTCATTCTTGTTTGTTTATCATTTGACGATTTATGCTTCAATGTGAATTTATTGCTAATTGTTTGTACCTGTGTTTTAGGTTTTGAACTGATGATGGAGTTGGTCTCCAAAACGTTTTCCTTTTTAAGAAATGGTGTATTTTCTGTCTATTTCCTTTGCTTTTAAAATTTTTATAAACTTGCGATTTACGCAGTCAAGTGATTTTAATACTGACATTTCTTCATGTTGGGATGGATAAACACGTTTGCTAGTAAAACTAATGTCATCCATAACAAATGATGATGAAAATTACAATCAAGTTGTATGTTGAGATTTGTTGGTGATCGCTATTTTATAAAAAATTACTTGCAATCCTCGTGTAGGAATACTACTATTAAATACATGGTTCAAGCCTATCTGAGAGCAAACCAGTTAATTCAACCTCCTCTAGGGCAGAAATTCACATCATTATTTTCTTATTCAAGGTGATTCCTACATGCATTCTTCACGATTCTCATCTTGTACTTAATTCATCCATCAGAAGCAAAGCTGGCGGGCACGGCAATTTTCACGGTACAAAAATTCGACCCAGGCTGCATTACACCTCACAACTGCTCAACTGTAAATTATAAGGCTGCATGCATTCCGGCCGCAAGTGGACGTTTGCCACGTCCGTATTTCACTCGCTGGGACTACACGCCTGTCACGGCCAGTCTCCCAACTGTTGTGATTACGTCTGAGCCCAACTACCTGCAAGCGACCTTCGATGACGACCCTGACCCTCCGGTGCTGCGGTGCCTCAGTGACAAGCCCGACCGTGACGTGACTGCCGTCTTCGGCAAGTTTGGAGGTCAGTGGTCAGTCCTGCAATCTACTAAACACTGAAATGCAGAACACGGAATCGCACATGGAATGTATGGCCGTTTATTTGCTGGTTTATACATACTCAACATGGAAATTTACACAAGGCATCGAACGGCTGGTCTAATCTGATTTTTTTTTGTAAAATCGAAAATAGAATGCTAAGAAACTGGTTGGAATTACTAGTCAGTATTGAAATAACATGTATTTATCAATGCTTCTTTAATTATTTTTCAGACTCCTACACACCCACTCTCCTGACGGTGACCAGGAGCGTGGGCGAGGATTTCATCTGGGAGAATATCCCTGAAGGTGCGATTGTAAATAGAGTTCCCGCTGCGGCGGGTGAAGTGACAAAAGTTTTGAGGAGCCTGACGATGCGAGACGCTGGCCTCTACAGTTTTGAAGTCAAAAAAGCAACTGATGCAGTCAAGTATTTCCGCAGACTCGTCGTGAGAAGTAAGTTATAACTAGAGCTCGTGACTACAGATAAACTTTTATTTGTATCGATAGATATTTATTGAAGTCTTCCAAGCCGCCTTAGAGGCTTCCCCAAATTTAAGTGACAGTCATTAGATGATTCGAGACTTTGTATCAAATTTATTGATAGTGAGTTTCTGCACATAAAGACAATACTATATATTTTGTAATACAAGATAAAAAGTTAACGTGGCATTCAAACATTATGTTGCAAGAAGTTGATATACAAAGGAAATACAGACTAAATGAGCTCACCGAATTATCGGAGGAACCAGGGTAAATAAGAAACCAGGATAGCGAAACGAATAGCGAATTCTAAGGTTTTGTACGGTCGTGGGTCTATAAACGTTCTATTTACCAACTGACATTGCTCCAGACTACATCTCTTACTACACAGCATTAAGGGATGGAATCAGTTGTACACGAGAAGCCTCAACAACTGCAGAATTAATAAACATGAACCTGTCAATCGCGGTACGGTGCAGCAATCTCTATCATCAATATCACCAACCATCACTAGCTTATTACTAGCACCAGACATCAATTACATCAGCCATCACTAGCACCAGACTTCACCAGCACTTCCTATTACTAGCATGAGAAGTCTCACACATCATCTATCAATAATTTCAGTCATGACAGGGAGCAGCTATCACTATCATCAGCCATCACTACTGCCAACCATTACAAGCAGAAGCCATCATTATCACCGGACATCAATTATATAAGCCACCATTAACATCAACCATTACTAGCACCAGCAATAGCTGATGCCAACCATAACTAGCCCCACTAACTAGCTTCATTCAGGTTGCCCCAAGCATCACTTTGGTGTCTACTGTACCAAGTGGTGCCCAGACTGCCTCAACTCTGGGGAATGTCACCCTCGCTCTGGGGAATGCGTCTGTGCCCCGGGCACCTATGGGGACCGCTGCCAGCACTGTGAGTGTTGTCACAGAGTGCGTCACTTTATTGTTTTCAGAAAGATAACTTTAAAAAATAGTTGGAGATAATTATAGGAAAACAATGTAGATGTAGCTTTCAGTGCTGCCACTCTGCGTGCCATTGTAGACCGCAGTTAGTGGTGATGCATTTATGAAGATTCCATCACTTGTTAGCTAATGTGTGGACTGCCACACGCAAAGCTGCCAGCTTTACTGTAACTTGTAAGCTTCTCATCTTCGGTAGTGTTGACAGGATCCAGCCCTGGGCTGGTTTGGAGCAAGTTCTTTTTACAGACTGCGGCGAGGGCCGTTACGGCGACGACTGCAGTAAGGACTGCTCTCCTACACACCTCGGTTGGGCACGCAGTGATAACTGCAGCGGGCTGACCTTCTGCACTCACGACCCACGGGGCTGCTCCTGCCTTCCTGGATACCGCGGACCCAACTGCGACAAAAGTACTGGGAAAAGAGAAGGCAGATGAATGCGAAGTAGCTTTGCTCCTGTAGCTTTACAATCCTCAGCAGATACGGTGCATTAAACTTGAAGGTAGATCTCTACACATTTATGATTGCACGTCACCCAGGAAGATAGTATCACGCAGTAAATGTTGGATGTCCCAGTAATAACGAGGTTATTGGGTTCATACTCCGAGTGTCAATACATTCGTACTCTTTGTTTATTAGCACTTGAATGTATTCTTCGCGTCCTGTTCATAGGAATTTTTAACTAATGTATCATCAATTTGTTTATCATAACAACTAACCGATGTGAGTGTTACTCTTAATAATAACAAGACACTTTATTCACCCTAATGAATCAGACTGACATATGCCCCACCTCTGTGTCATGTATACATGCATAGTCCCTGTGCGATGTATACTCGCTGTTGCTGTATGCTCGCTGTTGCTGTGACCTAATGCCAGCACGAGTCGCTGAGGTAATCACGTGTACCTCACGCAGGGTGTGCGCCTGGGTGGTATGGACCAGACTGCGCCCTGCGCTGCAGCTACTGCGTTGATGGCCTCTGCTCTCCTGTTGACGGCGGCTGCACGCTCGGCTGCCGCGACCCTGCGCTCTGCACTCAAGGTTCGTATCCATGATACGCGCCGGCATGATCGCCTCGCAAATTTCCCGATTATTATTTTGCCTGAAGTGCAAGGTCGGTTATCGTTGCCTCGTTCAGACGGCAAATAGTTTGAAGGGTAGAACGGAATTTGTATGAATTAACAATAATTCACCATTGTCAAATAAGATAATTTCGATATGAATAACTTAAAGTGTGGCCATACATCAAACAATAATGATTAATATCTTGATGCCTTTCTTCTTAAATACGCATATATCTATGTTTCCAATTAGGTCATACTATTGTATTACAATTTTTATAGTTTTAAGAAAGCAAGCACATTGCATACTCCCCCGTTTCTCTGGGCTGTTCATATGCGCTGGCTTACCGACAGCAAATGAACTGAACGACCGCAGGCGATGCATAAGCAGCTCCCAACTCTTCCACAGACGCGTGGCCGAACAAAGCGCTACTTGAGCCTTGTTGTAGGCAACTGCCATAACTAATTGATCAATTGATTGTTAACTACAATGAGGCGAAATTATTTTGCTACCCTGCCTGCTCTGCGCAAGTCCTCCTGCTGATGAACTATTCGCAGGTGAACAGATGCAGCAATTCCATGTGTCGCTTGTCGTCCAACCGACAGTGCAATATTTGCAAACAGAAAAGTGTCAAAATTTATTGTCTAATTAATTCGTTAACGTTTATGCGCTTGTCGTTTGTCTCGTGTCCGCGGAGACATAGTCGACGCTCTGTAGCTCGTTCTAGAAGACTATTGCTTTAACCTTACCGGAGTGAAGACCTCCTGCTCAAACCATTGATCAATCTTGCTTTTCTGTTACTTAATTTGAGTTTGTGCGAATGTGTTTTCATATTATTTTGTTCCATTTATAAATGCATGTTAGTACTTCTGTGTTTCGCTCGTTTAATATATTGCTTAACTGGCTTTACGCCACCGGTTGAAACCCGTTGGGTTATTGGCTCCTTGGAGCTTCAGTGTTAACTGATTAAAGATCCTTGAATCTATTAAGTTTAGGCTTAAGTTTGTTTTCTGTCTTATTCAGATAAGTATCCACCCGACCGGCCTCTATACTTGGTCTTCGACTCTGCCGTTTCTGTTTTTTCAACTGAACTACTACTTGTTTATTACGTTCTGTTGCCACCGGCAAATTATGGTGAGGATTGGAGAGAGAGACATATTCACCTGAAACAGTGACTCATTCAAATGAAATTAAACATTGTGTGAACCTATTGTGAACTTGGACTTATGTGCGAACGTATTCTACTACAGTGCACGAGTTCCTCATCGCGCTTCGTGCTTCTCGTTCCCTCCTGGCTTCGTTCTGCGAACCAATTCTCTTTTCGGAGCCACAACAATAAAAGTTTCAACGCTTTCCTTGTTCTTTAATTTCCAATTGTACCAAAATTCAATATAATTCTTATCTATTTGTTAGTCACTGGTCTCTCTCTCATTTCGATCCTGTGCATTTGTATTAATCAATTTTTTCTAGCTAGAACTCCTATTTTGCCGCAATGTCTGATTCGGACAAGAGCCAGGTTGGCTTGACGCAACTGAGGCGTAGTAGGGCCGTCCGTAAGCGTCAGATCACCATGCTACTTAAGAAGCTGGATGAATCTCCTGGATCAGCGGTGAGTTCTGCTATTGCATCCATTAAAGATCTGTTGTCAAATGTAAAATCAGTCTATGAACAAATTAACGCCATCTTATCTTTGCAAGATTCTTCGGATTTTTCCGAGGAATTTGATAATGAACTAGAAATTCAGAGTGCCTATTTAATTGAGGTTACCACTGAAATTGCCGCCTTAGAAAAATCTGCTCAAACTTGCAAAGTGAACGAAACCAATTTTGAACTGAAATTGCCTAATCTTAGCTGTCCGGTATTCTCAGGGGAAGGTGCAAGTCATTTGGAGTTCAGTGCTTTCATTATGCAATTTCAAAACTGCATTGGTCACCGTAAAACTCTTCCGTCTTCAGCCAAATTCACCTATTTGAAAACTTATTTGCGAGGCTATGCCCTCAAAGTTCTGCAGCATTTGCAGGTTAACGATGAAAATTACGATGTTGCTTTAAAATTACTCGAATCCGAATTTTTGAACCGTAAAGCCGTGATTGATGATCTGTATCAGAAGCTGCTTGCATTGAAACCTAAACCTGATCATACTTTTCTTGAAACAAAACTTTTTTTGAATGAAGTTCGTTGTGTGTTTAGTGATCTGAAACATTATAAGCGAGATTTATTGATCAACGAAGCTTCCACAGAGTTTATTAGCCATTTGGTTTTTCACAAGTTGCCTGCCATTGTTAGGGATGAATTTATCATTAGATTAGACACTAACTACCCTAGCTTGGATCAGATTTTTGACAACTATGTAGAGATCATTGGAAAGCTCAACTTGCGTAAGGATACTTCAACTATTAAGCCCGCTGAACCAAAAGACAAAGCCTCTGATGCAAAACCTGTCCGTACGATGTCTAATGAAAGATCAGTTTTTGTGAATTCGGCAGCAGGTGTTTCGAGTAAGTCTTGACCTTTGCCATAAAGGGATTAGGATTAGTTAGCGAGAATATTTCTCGGATTGTACCTCTTGCTGATAGCTCCTCCACCAACTGTAGCGACACAGTAGAACTGGAGGGTTTAATTGGAATAGACGTATTGCAGATCTTGAAAGACTTCCATGTAGTTCCGTGCTTGCGTGGCAGTGCATTTTCATTAGCAGGTAAACTTATTCCCTCTGGTGATGTAGAGAATTTCTTAACTTCAAGTCAGATTACCTCACTTAGCAAGGTTTCAAGTGCAGTGTCAGATCATTCAGTATCCTCCTCATTGGTCAATTTAGTTTTGGATCCCGTCTGCACATGCAGAGATCCTATTGCTAGTATTGCCAAAGACAGTGAAGTTGAGGGCCACTTGGACAATCTGTTCAAGTTGGATTCTATTGGAATTAAGGAGACCAACAATGAAATTGCCAATTCTGACGCTTCTCACCTTGACAATTTTGAGAAGTCTTTGGTTCTGGAAGATGGTAAATATTTTGTTGAAATACCCTGGTGGCCTGACAAAATTGTTGATGTAAAACCTAACTTTGAAGTTACCAAGGCTGTACTTGGGAGAGTGATAGAGCGGCTCGACAAGACCGGTATGCGCGAGGCCTACGGTGAGGTGTTCGCTAAGCAGCTTGCAGACGGAGTTCTTGAGGAACTTCCGCTAGATGAAATTTATGTGAATGATCACATTTGGATTCCACACAGACCGGTTTTTCGAGAGGAGGCTCAAGTCACCACTAAGATTCGCCCTGTATTGAATTGCAGTCTTAAAATTGGGGATTCGCCGTCTCTGAATGAGGCAGCGTTTCCAGGTGTAGACCTATTAAACAAACTTTTTGGATTACTTCTTAACATCAGGTCAAATGATTACCTAGTTATGTCCGATATCAAATCGGCATTTCTAATGATTATTACGACATCGAGTTATCCAAAGAAATTATATCCGAAAATCTCTACTGATAAAAAAATCATCCTTTTGAGCACGTGAGAAACGAAAAAAAATCACCACGCGAATATAATTTCGACAACTAGCAAAAAAAAATGAAATCCCAGACACTCTCGTCTCCTTCCCTTTACATCCTATCATTTACAGAAAGAACGAGAAACATGAACATAACATATGAACGAGAAACAATTCTAGCTCACTTAGGATTTGATGTTGACATCCTTCAGATACAGAAATACACACAAAAATAAGAACAAAAATTAACACCAATGGCACACAAAAAAATATCTATAAAAATCTTAATCGAAACATCCTATAACAAAAAAAAATCTCGACATTAATTTATGAAAAGAGCATAAAATAACCGGAACATTGAATTTAATCTAGAAGGCAGCAATCACCCGCAGTCCTGGATGTTACTTTAGATGTTACTTTCGTCCAAAACAAGAACAATGACAATTTTTATAGGCTCCGTGCTCTTCACTCGACTGTTCATTTCTCCATTTGCACTCACAATGTCTGTGCCGCCATATGAAGCAAGAACACAAGATATACATAAATAATAATAAAATATAAAAAATAACTCCACAATATCTACTCCATGAGAATTTAAGACACAGTGTCTCCTAAGCAACGATGATCATAATAAAAAAATAACACTTCCAGAATAAACACTCTAATTGACATCCTAAGGACACAAAATTAGTACGCAAAAAAAAACACCAGGGTAAAAAAAATTCATCGGCAAAAACAATTACACAAAAAGAAAAAAGAATCAAACTCCTTCTCGCCAAAATATGTCTACTTCTATGGCCATGACAAAAAATTGATTTCTACTATTTTTTTCTTACAACTAGCATTTCCTCGCATAAAAGAGAAAACTTATGTATAATAAAAAAAAAAACTTCGAGCTTGCGAGTCCTGTTTCCAATTCCTTCTTCGCGTTCATAGGTAAAGGACTAATGAATAAGAAGACAGAGGGAGAAAGGAACCTAATTCAGCCTCTTGTATGCCGTTTAAATAAAAGAAAAAGGGTGAAAGGAAAAAAAATGAGTCGTGCGGCGGCCCGGTGACGGTAGGTTTGATGGAGTGCGGCCGCTCCCTGGCGGTAGTCCGTCCACTCCTCAGTCCGTCCTCGGTGTTTGATTTTT
>NW_025935704.1:0-52759 GCF_000764305.2 Hyalella azteca | reverse complement strand
ATAACTGTTCACTTGCTTGATAATGAATATTGATATATTCGAAACGTCGCACTGCAATAAAATGTCATTCGGTAATCTACTTTTTGATCTCCAAGCTCCAGCTAGAAATTTCGTTCGGCTTATCGAAAAGAACAATAAGAAAATCGTAAATAAAAAGTACGCTCTGGTCTTCAACCAAACCTGTATAAATTTTTATTGTGACTACATATTGTTTGTGGTTACCGACCCAGTGTTTACAGTTCAGTCTAACAAGACTGGAGCAGAGACTTGTAGGTTCGACTCCAGTTACTTGCCACAGTTCTGGGCAGGTCAAATCGGCAGGAAGGCCGGGCTGTTGAGCAGAACAAATTTTGAGTACCGAGTTGCAAGTTCAAGACCGCAACAAGCTGTGAAAATTCTTCGATCTTAAGAATCGGAGACAGGTCTAACCACTCTAGACTAACGGTCTAATCAACACTGACACCGCTTGTGAGATTCTATTTTTTTTTTGCATTTTTAGAGTTTGTAAGTTTACCTTTATGTAGCTAGTTTACCACCAGTAGCTCTTCTTTCGATTCAAAATGGATTTTCACTATGGCAATAATTTAACATTGAGAGACGATAATTACTTCGATGGTCAACTTATGGGGAGATTGACGATATGGGGAGATTGACGAAATTTTTATAAGTAGAAAAAGTGATATCAAAAGCTTTCAGTTTAGTGCTCTATATTTTCAAATTTATCATGACCATTTCTCATCTGACGTTTGACACCTGCGCAAAACCTTTTAGTTCAAAATTTCGTCCCAAACGTATCGAACATCAATGCGGTTAGTTTCAAAACTAATATGACACATCAGTTCGAGAAATTAATTCCTTTCTCCTAAAAACTATTTCAAGAATTCGTACGGCGGAATGACAGAGACAAGCACTCGAGAACTTTAGAATCAGCGGGCGGATCGCTGTTTATCATATGATCTATGATGTGCACTGTATACAGTGCTGCCACAAGACAAGTTGATGTCATTCGCTGTCACTGTGTCACACAAAGGTTCGAATTTGTGTGAGTCTGTAATAAGCGGTACCTAAATTCTTACTTCAGGGTTGGTGCGTTAAATTGATATTGTAAAGATTCAGCCAGTAGTTGAAAGTTTGAAACCTGCTTATCAATTGATTTAAAATTGCAAAATATGATGGCTGAAACAGGCAAAGATCATGCCCCACTCCCACTGTTTGATGATGAACCTGTAAACAAAGAAGATACTGATGATTTATTCTCTTCAGCTGTGCAGGTAATGGTATCAGTTTTATTATTTTATATATAATATGCTCACTATTTGAAATCTCAGTGTATTTTTTTTTTAAATTGAATCCTCTGTAAGTTGATTGTTATTTTCTACTACCTAATTAATTAGTTATTGTGTTCAAAACCAAATTTCTTTGCCTAACAGGCTAGGATAACATGTTTTTCTTTTCTAGTTTTACTTAAAAATGTATTTTCAAATGTTTTACTTTTTAGAGTTTCTCTTCCTCTTTTTTTTAATTTTTTCTTATGTTCTTCAAAAAAATATCAAGTCTACAAAATCATCCAATTTCAGTAAGTTTAGAAACTTGCATCTTCAATAAGGTAAACGCGGTATAGTCCGTCACATTAAGGACGCATCGAGATATGAAAAACTATAAAAAAATAACCGTATGCGTTACTCAAGTTCTGTTTGCTTTAGGTGACTCTCAAAACACCGTAGGTAGTACGCATCGGCAACGATGAAACGTCACAAAATGTTGCCATATTTATGTAAAAGCCGTTAGAATGCAAACCTACCAAATCCCTATATTCTGTCACTGTGTGTGCCTGTGTGGCAATATTTGGCACCAGCCGCAGTCCATAGTGGCAAAGCAGAGAGTTTTTTAGACTCTCCATCAAGTTCATTTTTGAGTCCTATAAGTAGACCAGTAAAGTATCATGGATACCAGCATTATCATGCTTAAGAAATTGGTTTAAATCTTTAGTAAATGAGAAAATTTAAAATAAACTGATTCTAAAAAATCTCTGGTTTGTCACTATGTTTGGCACGTGGTGAGGCGTATTCCGTCCGCGCTTCAAATTCTACTGATACGTAATGCTGTCATCCACGTGTTCGAATTCCGTTTGCTGTGTGAGCTGTATTGGAATACCGTAAAATGATGTAACTTAGACCGGCGGGGTAACTTAGACCACTTTTCGTTTTTTTAACAAAAACCCCCACAACTCAAAAACTATTTGACATAGAAAAATTTGGTCAATGGGCATTAAAGGCCTAATACTGAGGCCACATAACACAATAGAAAGATTTAAAAAGTTTGCATATCTAATAGGTTAAAAAATTAAAAATGTAATCCACGAAAAAAGCTATTATTTAAAGCCTGTCATTGTACCCCCTCCAATTTTTTTATTTTTTGGTTAAATAACTCCAGGTTTTGATGCATCGTAGTAGAACTCTTCTAGTTACATATGCAAATGACAAATTTTAGGAAAGTGTCATAGTTTGCAAATGGGGGGTGACTACAGAGTCGGTTTAACTGCGCCTTGTCTCGTTCATAACTCGAATGATCGAGTTCGGCAATGTTCGCCGGTAAGTGCGCCATGCCGGTGCTCTAGCCCTTTAAGCCCTGGTGTGACGAATTCGTCACACAGAAAATAAAAGCTTCTACCGAGAGTAATTTCATGTTTGGAGTCTAGCCCGCAAGTGTGACGGTAGCGTCACATGTTGTGAACTCGTTCGAACGACGTTTGATGGAGTAGGCGCACTGCTACTGCCAGTACAACACAAAGACTGCGCGTGATCTGAAATGTTTTTGTTTTTTCCCTTTTGAAACATAATTCAGTGCGTAAAGGGCTAGTTACTCGTTAGCCTTCAACTGGTCAAGATCGCTGCCATATCTACTGCTCACTTTTATCAAACTACATAATTTTCCTTTCCTATGCTATTTTTGAGGATTCATTATAATTATTCCCATATATTCTTAAGTTTGATTAGCGCGGTTTTGCTTAACACGGTAAAACTCGGGGATTCATTAACCGCGTTAATCAAGGGATTGCTGTATTCACTATTTGGTAGAGCAAGGTCAACTGTCAAATTTGACACATTTATCGATGATCTCACTGGGTAGCATGCATTGTCTCTCTTTGGATCTCAATATTTTCCCGCTAGATGGCCAAGACCTAGTGTTTTGGCATTAGTTCGATGCGCAAATGTATGACGTCACCATTTCAACCATCAACAAACGCATGGAACTAAAACAAAGCTTAATATAAAGGAAAAACTAGAGAGGTGACGGAATTACCCACGATGACGGAATATACTGCGTTTACCCTAACATGTATTTTAGTTTAAATAAAAATTTTGCAGTCAAAAGTCTAATTAAATTAGATATACCTATTGCTCTTTGGGTCCAATCTCTGGCTAAAATTCCAGGCCAACAATTTCTTCTTTGGTTTGGTGTTCAATCAGTCTGGAAAATTTTGCAGGAGCAGCAGAGCCACATGTAAATGAGATGAAAATGCTTGCCTATGTTTATTTTCAATATCACTGATTTTTCTAGCCCTTGCCTAATTTTTTTCATAAAAAATAATCAAAATAGCCCTTTTTCACCAGCAAATTTCAAAATTTGCCCATTAAATCCTTCTCTTTACCTGCAATTTATGGAATATTACCAATACCCTATATTCTGGAATCCAGATGAGGTGTGTTCACAATGTATCTATGTAGGTTTATAGGACAAAAAGTATCCATTATTTTTAAAAATGTTAATAGAGCTGTCTACAATTTTAAGATTTCTTGCCAAAAATACATGTTATTAAGTATTTACTAAAGTGGAGAAGCCACCCTCAAATGAGACAAAATAGGTCTTTGCTTAAAGACAATTTCACCTCTTTCTATGGCCGCTGTCTTATTTATATTGAACAAATCAATGAAAACAATAGGGTTTTTCCATAGCTTTAAGAAATCTCATATAAAATTATAAATTTTGTGCAATTTTTTTGTGATTATTTCAAGTTACATGTACATAAGTTTTTTATTAAAAATTAATTTCAATCTTTGTATTAACTTGGCATATTGATTCAAAACGTGTATTTTTATTTTTTAATTTTGCATTATTTAGCTTCCAAACTAAAAACTACTTGAAAGTATGGTAATTTTTTAGTACCGTATGTAATAAACTAGTTGTACGTGTGACGGTGTGACTGTGAGGTCTGGTGCAAATTTTATAGTGCTAAGTGCAAGTCTTCAAAAGATATTGGGAAACACTGAGAAGTGGATTTGTTTGGAGTCTGAGACTATGTATACCTGTGCAATAGTGTGCATTATATATGTATAAAGATTGTAAACCATATAACCTGAATGGCAAGGATTAAAGCAAACTAGAGTTGATATATAATGGGTCATTGACAAACTGTTAAATGTGGTACCTATGCTTCTTTTAGGATGTTTTAGGTTTCATGTTAATTATATTTTGAGCTATTCAGAATTTTTTTGGTGGATTTGACAAGTTGCTCCTAATATTTGTGAGGTGCTGTGCTGTATCATCCATAGTTCAATAATTTATTATTTTATATCATTGATATGTGAGCTAACTATTAATGGGCAAGTTTCATTAACTTCTGTACACATCATAATTTGGAAAGTCTGTATGTCCTAGTGTTTTAACTTACTACCGTACTAAGCATGAAATATTACCTTTCATGCTGTAATTTACAAGATAACTCCATATTTCTTAAGTTCAAAATGTAAAGACAGTCAGTCAGCACAGATTCACCTTTGTATACATTTCATCTTGTCAATATTTAATGTCCTAAGGCTCCAGGTTTTGATTATATGGACAGGCCATTCAAGACAAATAATTAGAAAGGATACATGTCTAAAAATTTAAAGTACAATTTAACTTTAGTCAAATGAAACCATTGGTTGTTATTTTAAATTTCAATTTTAATTATGAAAATGAATGATGAGTATTATTGTCTTATTAAAAAATCACTTATTGTCTTTTTTAACTGAGGAGAGAATGATCTTTGATAGGTTCTGTGCATGCTTCAACCTAATTCACTGAGTTTAATGAGAACAAGACAGGCTAATGTCTTTAAAAATTTTTTTTTTTGCTCTGCTTGTTGTCATTTGAATCCTTATGTTTTTATTTTGAATGTTTTATCTGTTTTATTTAAATTTTGCCTGATGCACACAGAAATTTTATTTTATCATCAATCTCTTCCTTAGTGAATTCACACTAGTTAATTTTTTTTTGCAGTCACCAGTGAATGGTATGGAAAGCCCAAAGCTGAGTGAGTCTGTGACAGTAGCTTCAACAACAGAGGCTGCTGCTGCACAAGGCAGTCTTGTTAGTGATGGCCTTGCAGCTCACACTGTGGTCCAGAAACTGGCCTCTTCTGATCCTTTACAGTCAGAAGGCCTGGGTGATGCTAATCAAAACGCCACCAGAATCATTCAATCTCCTGCTCCTCCTAATGACTCGAGTGACTCTCAGCTTGATGCTGCAGGCCCCTGGTCAGCTCCTCTCACCGTTATTGATGATGCCTTTGATGGTCCCAGCAGCTTGTCAAGCATTGGTGATGCTTCAGGCATAGCAACTCTGCAGCCGGTCCCAAGTAACCTATACAATATTTCTAGCATGGGCAACATAGATGATGTCAACAGCAACAGTCTTGACTTGTTTGAGTCCTGTGTTGAAGAGGCAGTTGTCCAGCCAATGGCGGCTTCCACTCTGGCCGATCCCAATCAGGTAGTAATGGATAATTTCTGCTGTACATCATTCAGAGGGTACTTACTTGTGTTGCTCATTATATTCATCCAATATTGGTTTATTGGGCCTTCTTACAATTTAGATAGTTTGCTAAAATTCTCCAATTTGTGCTACAGGAGCAGGGTGGTTCCTACACTACTGGTTCTTTGAAGCTTATCTAGCAACATATTATGCTGATATCAATTGCCAAATTGTATTATTTTATAATAAAATACTGAATTCCTCATCTTAATCATTCTCTTTCTTTGTTTGTCTGTATAAATTTTCATCAGCATTCTTGACTTTTGATATTTGGATCATATTCTGGCTTCTGGTACTTGAACTTCTGCTGCTATTGTAATGCTTTGGTGTTTAATGAGGCATGTTGTTCTGTCCATTTTGGTTGGCTGCTTATTAACAATTTCAACTTAAGTTTGCAGATCTCTCTTCATTCTTAGAACAAGAATCTCTTCAGATATTCTGCCTTATATATGATGCTATGCTGCTGTATACATATGTACCCCATTTTGCAGCTAGACCATGACTGTGTGAGAAGTGTCCATCACTTCAGTCTTAAATTGACAGCGTCTCATCCATATTATTCACTTGATTATTTTCAAATCTAAAAGAAGTACCTACTTATATATGTGCTTGAAATCATTCTACTCATGTCAATTGTATAACAAAACTTCTTCAGAATGCATAGCCAATTGTGCATAATTGCAAGTAAATTCTCACTGGTTTTGTAATTCTGCCTAAGCCTCAAATAATGCAAGACCCTAATTAAGGCTAATTTATAGTTATTATTTTTGCTGTTCAATATCATAAGAATGACAAGTGTTTTGCTAACATCTCGTGATTCATCTGGAGTTTCTTTCCCCAGTTTGAATCATTCTATTTTTACCACAACTGTGCCTTCATCTTTTCAAGCATTCTAATTTTCTTTTTGCTTGTATTCATAATTCTTCCAATTATTAATCCTTGGCACAGTCAGTGAGAAGTTTTTCTTAAAAGAAATCATATTGGACACAATCCATCTGCTAAATTGTTTTTATCAACCAGTTGTTGCCATTTTTCATCAAAACATTAAGAGGTTTTACATTACTGCTATGAAATACATTTATTAATTACACATCCTTTGACCCATCTACATTCATAGTAGGTACTTATGTGTTGAGAAAACCTTATTTTATTTGTCAAAGTGTCCATGGGAGCCAAACGCTGATGAGTTGGCGCACTACAAACCTAGATATTCCTATCAGCCTTTGATGGTATTGTTAGTATTCTTATCAGGAACACTAAAGCCATCATCATTCTTATCTGCTGATCAAATATGAAAAGCTTCACTTTCTTTATTATTCCTCTGTGATAGCATTTATGTTCAAAAGACTCTGTTCCTTCAGAAAATTTCACTCAAATTGGCAGCTCTTTTGAAGATGCTTCTATTCTCATCAGCTTTGCTGATGCATTCAAATTTGCAATAGTGTAGTAAGCTAGTTCTTGTCCTCCCATGTCATTTTTCTGACTATTCCTTAATTTTTTGTTTCAAGTGTTGAAATCTCCTAAAAGTTGACAGAATAGAACAATGCTGAGCAGGAGATTGTGACCAAAGAAGCAGAATCTGATTTGGTTCAAGCTTCACCTGTAGCCCTTGAGCAGCCCCAACAGGAGATGGAGTCACATTTGTTTGCCAAAGTAAAGCTTAAGTCAGCAACTGAAGACAAAGCTGCTCAGGAGCGGTACTTCATATCAGATGAAGAAACCATTGAAGTTCCCCTGGTACTCACTCATTGTATTTTTTCTCCCAGCATTTATGCGTATTTGGAATCATTGGCTTGTAATTGTCTTGTACTTGTGATTCTCCATGTGAACAACTTCTTTTCATTTGAACAGTCAAATCATGTTGTTTTGTAAGCTTAATATCCTGTGCTATGTTCAAATCTCAAATTTTTCTTTTGTGGATGCTAGAAAAACAAATATCTTTCCAGGCTATTGAACTGTACTTGCTCTGTGGCTCTGTCTTTTGTTATTTGTTCCACTTGCCTCATTTTGTTTTTATTGTTTTTATGTTAATGAAAACAATTATTTTATTGAAAAATTATTTTTATCACCTAACTGGAAAATTTTTGATTAGTTTGTTTTTCAATGCTTTTAGGAAGCTAGTACCGTAAACTGGGGTAACTTAGACTCCCGGGGTAACTTAGACCACTTTTGGTCTTTTTAACAAAAAACCCCCAAAACTCAAAAACTATTTGACATAGAAAAATTCTGTCAATGGGCATTAAAGGCCTAATACTGAGGCTACGTAACACAATAGAAAGATTTAAAAAGTTTGCATATCTAATAGGTTAAAAAATTAAAAATGTGACCCACGAAAAAAAGCTATTTTTTAAAGCCTCTCAGAGTACCTCCTCCAATTTCTTTATTTTTTAGCAAAATAACTCCAGGTTTTGATGCATTGTAGTACAACTCTTCTAGTTACATATGCAACAAACAAATTTGAGGAAAGTCTCATAGTTTGCAAATGGGGGGCGCCGCCCCCCAATGGGGGAACTTAGACCACCTATTGTCAGCCCTGACGGGGTAACATAGACCGGCTTGGAAATTAATTTAAAATTACCATATATAACATATTTTATGTTTGACAGCCTATTTATGTGTCTTCTTTATGTTTCAGACTCTACTGAGTCTTATATATGGTTACTTAGACCACCTGGGGGGCGGGACCCCCCATTTGCAAACTATGAAACTTTCCTCAAGTTTTTCATTTGCATATGTAACTAGAAGAGTTCTACTACAATGCACCAAAACCTGGAGTTACTTGGAGTTATTTTACTAAAAATATAATTGATTTTACCACCCGGTCTAAGATACCCCCAGAGCTGGGGTAAAAAAGACCATTGATTTTTTTTAAATTACATCAAAACTATGAGAGGCAGGAGCCAGCAATTTATGGTGAGTGAAGCTAGAGTATAGATCTGTATTTTGCATGTTTCAATTTAAGTTTAACTTATCTAGTAAAAAAATGGCATCATTTAAAAAAAAAAAAGTGGTCTAAGTTACCCCAGTTTACGGTATGTAATAGTAAAGTTGTGAATGTGTTGGTAAATTTGTCTAAGAAAAATTTATTACCAAAGTCATAGAACTTCTGATTTATTGACTTCTCAATTGATTCCTAAAGGTTGCAAACTGTGGTGTGGGTGCTTTTTGTGAACTTTTTTTAAATAACTGTGTTGTAAGCATTTCATTCTGAGTGGCATAAATCATTTATTAATAATAAGAACTTAATCATGTCCAATTGCAAAAATGTTGAGCTTTCCAATTTTACTAATTATTAAAATCAATTTGGTATATTTATTTTGTGGAATAATTACAACAATACAATGTGAAATAACAATGTATTCAGTGAGCATTAAACAATTCAATTTTTTGTAATTTTTGAAGTATGTATGAGTGAAAGTTTGGAAATAAAGTATCAACATTTATGCTATGTGTGAAATTGGAACATGGATCTGACCCTCTATTATAACTTGTACTCTTTATAATATAAAATATCTACATATAGATGCATTACAATTTCATTAGCACGGTAATCATGTGTTACGGTATTTCAAGTGATACATATAATAATTGCTAAAATGCAATTTGAGATGCCTGCAGCATTCTTCATGATATCTACTTATGAAACAGATATCTACTTATGAAACATGACTGAATGTATTAACATCATACATTCTTGTGAATCTAATTAATTCGTCATTCATCACTTCACTTTGCCATGCCTTATGAAAGTTTCATGACTGATTGACTGAGTTTTTCATGACTGATTGACTGATTGAAAGTTTCATGACTGATTTCTGCTGGCAGAAACTGACATTATATTTCTTTAAATAAACTGTGGGAGCCTGTGATTCTGGTACAAGCTTGATCCTTTTTTATACCTATCTTTCTTGTGCTGTCTTCTACTCTAAATTATTTTCCTAACTTGATTTGAAAAATTTTTGTTAGTTTATGACCATTCTGTTTCATTTTTCCTATAAAATATTGTCAAGTATTTATTTGCTATAAGATGATTCTACTGTGGTCATTGACTAATAATGTCAATATAAAATTCAAATATTTATCAAAAGCTTTATAAGTAGACATCAAATTATAAGCAACTGAACTTTTGCTAATAAAAAAATTCATGCTCATGAATGCAGTTGCAAATTCTCTCACAGGGTTCAGCATATATATAATGAACACTTGATATGACATTTGCAAGACTTTTAAAGTGCTATGTCATTCATGTGTTGGATTAAGCTGTGAAATTATGAGCTTGGGTGCAGCCAAATGATAGTTCCCAGAGATGTCTTGTTCTTTTCTTTCCATCTAGTCTCACATAATGACACTGAAATTTGCTTCTGCTTGAAAAATCTTAACAACTTTCAGACGGTTGCATGTTTGGGACTGAAGTGTGATCAAATTAACAGTTTAAAATTGAAAGAACTAACTTTAGTTTGGAAGGATTTAACATAAACTTGTTGCAAATATGCTCTTGAATTACTCCCACTTTTTGATGAGAGAGAATTCAATGTTGCATTTGTAAAGAGAAGAATTTTATAGCACAAGGCAGCTTCATTAGTTAATGGTATATAAAAATTGCCTGAAGACCATAGTCTCTCGAAACAATCGCATAGTCTTTGAGTCAAACGTGTCTTTGGACTTTCAAAACTTGAATTCTAACCAATTACTCCATATGGAGCCATAAAATTTCTCCAGCACCTCTCACAAATTCACCTCAATATTCTGCCTGTAGTTAAAGCCTTTGTTTTATTTACATGAAGATCTCTTGAATATTCCCTGAAAATGTCATATAAAGTAACAGCTTGACCGCTCCCTATGTTAAAGTGTACATCATTTGCAGGAAGTCTCCTTGGATGATGATGATGATGGCCTCTTCACTGGAGGCTTGCTTGACAAGCCTCAGCTGACATCAGTACTTGCTCCTACCACAGCACCTGCTCCAGCTACAGCAGGGTTCTTACCAGCCATGGGAGCTCCTCTGACGCCTCCTGCTACATCTGCACCTCCTGCTGCTGCCATTGCTCCTGCCCCTGGAGATGTTCCTGTGTCGACCTCCACTGGTGAGTCCTGTGCTTATACAATTGAAAATTTAGGTATTTTTTAGCGCATTTTCTCATTTATGGAAAAAATGCACTATTGTGCTCTGTTATTATGTATGTTATTATGTATCTGTGACCATCAATCTCCATTTTTCTAGATGAATTATAAAATATTTAGGCAAAAAATTCTGGAAGAATTAATGTAATGCATATTTTTAACTGTGGTTAATCACTTCCAGAATTTCTGTAGGTATGTCATTTTGGTATAAAAACTATATTTTAGTTGTATGTCCATTTTTTAAAGGTTAAAACACAAGGCTTGAATATAACTTACAATGAAACTTATTGTTTTGTGCAGAATTCCACCCTGATGCAATGACACCACCCACGCCAGTGCCACTAGCATCACCAACATCCGCTTTCCAATCGACTTCTCCACAATCCACCTCCAACCCAACGGTCTGCTCTTAAATTGCCTCAGTGACTAAATAAATATTTATTTTTCTTTCTTGTTGATTGATTTTAGTCTTTCTTTGGTAAGATAATGTTTGTCTCTATAGCCATGCTCTTTAGTTTTCTAATATTTTGCATAATTGCTGGTTCCAGAAACTCCCTTAACTATGCTAATGTTAACTAATCAAATAATTTATTTATTTGATTAATTAGCAATAATTAAAATTAATGTTAATCAATCAATATCAATGACGAAAGACAAGTCTCAGCTAGATCTTATTGTTCTACTATTATTTCTCTACATTTAAGAACACTAATGAAGATTTGACCATCTGTGTTATTCCCTATAACAAAACCTTATCAGTTATGAGATCAAATTGTTTTGCTTTATTTTCTTGTTTTGCTTAACAATGTTACTGTAATGTATCTTGATGTTTTTGTCTTTAGGTCTTTATCAAAAATTGTGTTAGATCAACCAATATGATGATATTCTTCAATCTGTTTCATCTTGAAGGTGTATTCCTGTATATTTATTATATTGCCATGTATTAATCCAGTTATTCATCTGGCTTCAGGCATCACGAGATAGCAGTAACGAGTTCATTGAAATAATACTTAGTGAGCCTCAGAAGATTGGAGAAGGCATCAACTCTTACATGGCTTACAAGCTCACCATCACCACCAACATACCCTTCTTCAAGTGAGTGATTGTGATCAACTCTTACATGGCTTACAAGCTCACCATCACCACCAACATCCTCTTCTTCAAGTGAGTGATTGTAATCAACTCTTACGTAACTTAAGAGTTCACCATCACCATCATCATGTGTGGAGCTTTTCCTCGAGCCATCGGGGTGACCACTTTTCTTCAATAAATAAACAAATAAATTATTTTCTCCTTGTGCTGGTTAAGGGTACCTCCACCTCCCACACGAGTTGCGTATATGTGTGTTCTGCCCACCCTGGTAGTGACTACTTAGGAAGGAAGTGAGTGATTGTTGGTACCATTTCTGACGTATCAGTTTTTCTGAGGTACGTACTTCCACGGCCATCACTGGCTCACTGACTCGCCAGAACCACTTTGTTGCATCACAGAAAGCTCTGGACAAGCCAGGGTGTTCATTTTATCAATAATTTTAACAATAACATTTCATTTATCTACCTAAAATGGATGAATAGCCGAGTTGGCTATGAGCTGAACTCCCTGAAAGAACTTGTCCTGCTTGAGGCTTGAACCTTTGGGTTGCTGGTGTGTGGGGTGCCCACGTTCACGTGTTGGTGTGTGTGGGGTGCCCACGTTCACGTNGTGAGTTGAGGATGAAGAAGGTGAGTTCAGGGTGAGTTGAGGATGAAGAAGGTGAGTTCAGGGTGAGTTGAGGATGAAGAAGGTGAGTTCAGGGTGAGTTGAGGATGAAGAAGGTGAGTTCAGGGTGAGTTGAGGATGAAGAAGGTGAGTTCAGGGTGAGTTGAGGATGAAGAAGGTGAGTTCAGGGTGAGTTGAGGATGAAGAAGGTGAGTTCAGGGTGAGTTGAGGATGAAGAAGGTGAGTTCAGGGTGAGTTGAGGATGAAGAAGGTGAGTTCAGGGTGAGTTGAGGATGAAGAAGGTGAGTTCAGGGTGAGTTGAGGATGAAGAAGGTGAGTTCAGGGTGAGTTGAGGATGAAGAAGGTGAGTTCAGGGTGAGTTGAGGATGAAGAAGGTGAGTTCAGGGTGAGTTGAGGATGAAGAAGGTGAGTTCAGGGTGAGTTGAGGATGAAGAAGGTGAGTTCAGGGTGAGTTGAGGATGAAGAAGGTGAGTTCAGGGTGAGTTGAGGATGAAGAAGGTGAGTTCAGGGTGAGTTGAGGATGAAGAAGGTGAGTTCAGGGTGAGTTGAGGATGAAGAAGGTGAGTTCAGGGTGAGTTGAGGATGAAGAAGGTGAGTTCAGGGTGAGTTGAGGATGAAGAAGGTGAGTTCAGGGTGAGTTGAGGATGAAGAAGGTGAGTTCAGGGTGAGTTGAGGATGAAGAAGGTGAGTTCAGGGTGAGTTGAGGATGAAGAAGGTGAGTTCAGGGTGAGTTGAGGATGAAGAAGGTGAGTTCAGGGTGAGTTGAGGATGAAGAAGGTGAGTTCAGGGTGAGTTGAGGATGAAGAAGGTGAGTTCAGGGTGAGTTGAGGATGAAGAAGGTGAGTTCAGGGTGAGTTGAGGATGAAGAAGGTGAGTTCAGGGTGAGTTGAGGATGAAGAAGGTGAGTTCAGGGTGAGTTGAGGATGAAGAAGGTGAGTTCAGGGTGAGTTGAGGATGAAGAAGGTGAGTTCAGGGTGAGTTGAGGATGAAGAAGGTGAGTTCAGGGTGAGTTGAGGATGAAGAAGGTGAGTTCAGGGTGAGTTGAGGATGAAGAAGGTGAGTTCAGGGTGAGTTGAGGATGAAGAAGGTGAGTTCAGGGTGAGTTGAGGATGAAGAAGGTGAGTTCAGGGTGAGTTGAGGATGAAGAAGGTGAGTTCCGGGTGAGTTGAGGATGAAGAAGGTGAGTTCCGGCTGAGTTGAGGATGAAGAAGGTGAACTCCATGTGAGTTGTGAGTGAAGAAGGTAAATCCTGGGTGAGTTTAGGGTAAATTCTGGATGAGTACCTATAGTGTGAAGTAGGTAAATTCAGGGGGACTTTCGCGTGAAGAATCAGAAACAGGTTTTATAGGGAAAGAATCATCCGCTCGCTGAATGGATATCTACATACTTCTTGTCTGATAGAGCTGCTATCAGCTCAAAATAACATGTCTTACAGCTGTCATAACATACTGTAAAGCTGTAGTAAGGTGTATTACAGCTGTCATAACATACTGTAAAGCTGTAGTAAGGTGTATTACAGCTGTCATAACATACTGTAAAGCTGTAGTAAGGTGTATTACAGCTGTAATAACATACTGTAAAGCTGTAGTAAGGTGTATTACAGCTGTAATAACATACTGTAAAGCTGTAGTAAGGTGTATTACAGCTGTAATAACATACTGTAAAGCTGTAGTAAGGTGTATTACAGCTGTAATAACATACTGTAAAGCTGTAGTAAGGTGTATTACAGCTGTAATAACATACTGTAAAGCTGTAGTAAGGTGTATTACAGCTGTAATAACATACTGTAAAGCTGTAGTAAGGTGTATTACAGCTGTAATAACATACTGTAAAGCTGTAGTAAGGTGTATTACAGCTGTAATAACATACTGTAAAGCTGTAGTAAGGTGTATTACAGCTGTAATAACATACTGTAAAGCTGTAGTAAGGTGTATTACAGCTGTAATAACATACTGTAAAGCTGTAGTAAGGTGTATTACAGCTGTAATAACATACTGTAAAGCTGTAGTAAGGTGTATTACAGCTGTAATAACATACTGTAAAGCTGTAGTAAGGTGTATTACAGCTGTAATAACATACTGTAAAGCTGTAGTAAGGTGTATTACAGCTGTAATAACATACTGTAAAGCTGTAGTAAGGTGTATTACAGCTGTAATAACATACTGTAAAGCTGTAGTAAGGTGTATTACAGCTGTAATAACATACTGTAAAGCTGTAGTAAGGTGTATTACAGCTGTAATAACATACTGTAAAGCTGTAGTAAGGTGTATTACAGCTGTAATAACATACTGTAAAGCTGTAGTAAGGTGTATTACAGCTNTTACTTACTAAGTTACATTAAGATGGCCTGACTCATTAAGATCTTCAAGATGGAAGAGAACGACCAGGTGATAAGGCATTATTGGTACTCTTACTTACTAAGTTACATTAAGATGGCCTGACTCATTGAGATCACCTTCAAGATGGAGGAGAACGACCAGGTGATAAGGCATTATTGATACTCTTACTTAATTACATAGGTAGTAATATTAACATGTCCTGACTGATTAAGAAGACCTTCAAGATGGAGGAGAACGACCAGGTGATAAGGCATTATTGATAATTTTACTTAATTATTAAGTTAACTTATATTACCAAATCCTGACTCATTAAGATCTTCAAAAAGGATTGTTGCTATATTTATTATTCACTAAATATTTATTAATCACTTACCTGTTTTCTTCTATTTGATTAAATTGACATGAGGTATAAAATTGACATTTTATACCTCATTTTAATTCAAAATTTCTCTAACTCCTCTTTCTTGATTTTTCTCCTTGAGAGAGGAAATAATATGTAATATACTCACATATAATTAATAGTAAAAATAAGAATACATTTCAATTTCATTAAAAATCAAAATTTTTTATGTGCTTTATTCAGATTGTTGGTCATGCTTTTTTTTATCTTTTAGTCAAATGATGATGGGGCATTAGTACCCTCTTATATTTGATAACAGATTACATGATTATCATGTATATTGCTAGGCCTCCCAGCTGCCCCTAATGTGTGATAACAGATAAATATTATCATGTATACAAGTATTGCTGACCCCCCTCGCTAGCCCTATTGTATAACATGTTACATGATTATCATGTATGATGTATGCTGTCTTTGAATTTATCTCATGCTGACGTCATGATTCTTTTGCTGCTGTGTTCAGGACGGACAGGTACTGGCCATGCTGTGCATGCTGCTGTGTAGTGCTGTGCATGCTGCTGTGTAGTGCTGGCATGCTGCTGTGTAGTGCTGTGCATGCTGCTGTGTAGTGCTGTGCATGCTGCTGTGTAGTGCTGTGCATGCTGCTGTGTAGTGCTGTGCATGCTGCTGTGTAGTGCTGTGCATGCTGCTGTGTAGTGCTGTGCATGCTGCTGTGTAGTGCTGTGCATGCTGCTGTGTAGTGCTGTGCATGCTGCTGTGTAGTGCTGTGCATGCTGCTGTGTAGTGCTGTGCATGCTGCTGTGTAGTGCTGTGCATGCTGCTGTGTAGTGCTGTGCATGCTGCTGTGTAGTGCTGTGCATGCTGCTGTGTAGTGCTGTGCATGCTGCTGTGTAGTGCTGTGCATGCTGCTGTGTAGTGCTGTGCATGCTGCTGTGTAGTGCTGTGCATGCTGCTGTGTAGTGCTGTGCATGCTGCTGTGTAGTGCTGTGCATGCTGCTGTGTAGTGCTGTGCATGCTGCTGTGTAGTGCTGTGCATGCTGCTGTGTAGTGCTGTGCATGCTGCTGTGTAGTGCTGTGCATGCTGCTGTGTAGTGCTGTGCATGCTGCTGTGTAGTGCTGTGCATGCTGCTGTGTAGTGCTGTGCATGCTGCTGTGTAGTGCTGTGCATGCTGCTGTGTAGTGCTGTGCATGCTGCTGTGTAGTGCTGTGCATGCTGCTGTGTAGTGCTGTGCATGCTGCTGTGTAGTGCTGTGCATGCTGCTGTGTAGTGCTGTGCATGCTGCTGTGTAGTGCTGTGCATGCTGCTGTGTAGTGCTGTGCATGCTGCTGTGTAGTGCTGTGCATGCTGCTGTGTAGTGCTGTGCATGCTGCTGTGTAGTGCTGTGCATGCTGCTGTGTAGTGCTGTGCATGCTGCTGTGTAGTGCTGTGCATGCTGCTGTGTAGTGCTGTGCATGCTGCTGTGTAGTGCTGTGCATGCTGCTGTGTAGTGCTGTGCATGCTGCTGTGTAGTGCTGTGCATGCT
Source organism: Hyalella azteca (assembly GCF_000764305.2). Lineage (NCBI taxonomy): Eukaryota > Metazoa > Arthropoda > Malacostraca > Amphipoda > Hyalellidae > Hyalella > Hyalella azteca. The sequence goes on along the minus strand of NW_025935704.1, from coordinate 35,900 downwards.
GCTGTGTAGTGCTGTGCATGCTGCTGTGTAGTGCTGTGCATGCTGCTGTGTAGTGCTGTGCATGCTGCTGTGTAGTGCTGTGCATGCTGCTGTGTAGTGCTGTGCATGCTGCTGTGTAGTGCTGTGCATGCTGCTGTGTAGTGCTGTGCATGCTGCTGTGTAGTGCTGTGCATGCTGCTGTGTAGTGCTGTGCATGCTGCTGTGTAGTGCTGTGCATGCTGCTGTGTAGTGCTGTGCATGCTGCTGTGTAGTGCTGTGCATGCTGCTGTGTAGTGCTGTGCATGCTGCTGTGTAGTGCTGTGCATGCTGCTGTGTAGTGCTGTGCATGCTGCTGTGTAGTGCTGTGCATGCTGCTGTGTAGTGCTGTGCATGCTGCTGTGTAGTGCTGTGCATGCTGCTGTGTAGTGCTGTGCATGCTGCTGTGTAGTGCTGTNTCTCCTGTTGAATGCCTGCTCTGCCCCTCTCCTGTTGAATGCCTGCTCTGCCTCTCTCTTGTTGAATGCCTGCTCTGCCCCTCTCCTGTTGAACGCCTGCCTGTTGAATGCCTGCTCTGCCTCTCTCCTGTTGAATGCCTGCTCTGCCTCTCTCTTGTTGAACGCCTGCTCTGCCCCTCTCCTGTTGAATGCCTGCTCTGCCTCTCTCCTGTTAAACGCCTGCCTGTTGAATGCCTGCTCTGCCCCTCTCCTGTTGAACGCCTGCCTGTTGAATGCCTGCTCTGCCCCTCTCCTGTTGAACGCCTGCTCTGCTGCTCTCCTGTTGAACGCCTGCTCTGCCCCTCTCCACACTAACTTGTTTACATAGCGCAAAATGATGATAAAATAATATGCTTTTAAAAATTACTTTTTAAAGCCAATGCAATTGAACAGGAGAAACAAACGTACAAAAAACCTGCAAAACCTTTTTTTTATATGCAGGCGCAATGGGTTGTAAATTGAATGTAAATTCTTTGAAGTACTTTGTCGTATATAAGATGAAGAAAGGAGTGTCACTGTCTCTAGATTGTGAACGTACTACACCTAAACTACTATCGTACACATAATGAAAATATACGTAATACTTGAGAACTTATTCAAAACTATTAGAAAGTGAATATTATCAGTGGAGCAGGTATTTATTGGACGACTTATTTACGCTGTAGTTACAAGGCAATATTTTTATGAACCACTACATTGGCCGTTATTAAGAGTGAATGTTTTTGGGAACCATTACCAGCATCAATATTTCTAAGAAACAAATAATAAAATGAACGTCATGCGATTATCAGTTGATGTTAATACATAATATTGTGATGTTATTACATTAGATGTTGTTAATACAATATATGTTAATGTTAATACTTTATTTGTTAATATCAATACATTATTTGTTAATGTTAATAATGTGGTTTTGGCGGCAGTGGTTCGAGGAGCGGGTGCACCAAGTGGAGTCCCTGGAGGCAGAGCTGCGTCGGCTCCATGGTGCGCTGGAGAGTCTGGCTGGAGGGCGCCGTGAGCTCGCCATGAGCAGCATGAGTCTGAGCAAAGCTGCTGCTGTGCTGAGCAGCGTAGAGGAGCACAGCGCTCTGAACCGAGCTCTGCACCAACTGTCTGAGGCAACTGACAGAACTCATACTGTCTACCACGCTCAGGTGAGAGCAACTGACAGAACCCATACTGTCTACCACGCCCAGGTGATCAGGTGAGAGCAACTGACAGAACCCATACTGTCTACCACGCTCAGGTGAGAGCAACTGACAGAACCCATACTGTCTACCACGCTCAGGTGAGATCAGTTATACCTGTTTACTTCACTACGCGCCGTACCGTATATTACATGCGATATTTGTTTCGATTGCAGTGCAACAATGTTAAGAACAAAATACAGTGATATTAAATTCTAATAATTAAGCCAATATTATGAAAAAATTCAATCTCTTGTGCTATCTGCTATCGCCATTGCAATTTCATATCATAATCATGAGCCTGAATATTGTTTATTTCTGCAGGCTGATGCAGATTTTTATGTGCTGTGCGAGACTACGCGCGACTACGTTAATCTCATCGGCGCCGTGAAGGTTGGTTTTGTTGAAATGAAACATTTGGTTCTCACGGTGCTCGTAGTCTCTTACTATGGTTGTGCATTTGCGTGGCTTGTATTTTTTTCACAGCGGTTATGTTTTTACGTCGCTTGTAATCTCTTATTTTGAGTTAGTTGTTTAAATAAAGTAGTTACTGTTCTCCATGTTGTAGGAAGTGTTCCAGGAGCGGGTGAAGGTGTTCCAGGCGTGGCAGTACAGTCAGACGATGCTGACCAATAAGTTACTGTTCTCCATGTTGCAGGAAGTGTTCCACGAGCGGGTGAAGGTGTTCCAGGCATGGCAGTACAGTCAGACGATGCTGGCCAAGAAGAGAGATGCCAAAGCAAAGCTCGAGCTCACGGCGAGGCAGGATAAGGTGGCGCAAGCTCAACTCGAAGTCGAGGAGGTTAGCAGCTGACCGCAGACGCCTTACCGACATTGTTTGGTGTGAAAATCGTGAAAAAAAAAAAATTTATAGATTTTTAAAAGCCTGAAAGGTGCCGTAGCGTTTAAGGGTAATTTTTTTGTATGGCTTGAATATTGTAGTTCTACATTAGATCGTAATGTTCTGAGAAAATTAATCATTGATTATTTCAGTTTTTGTGAAATTCCATTTCTTAATTTTTCAGTGGGAAGCCAAGGTTGAACGAAACCAAGAGCACTTCAAACGAATTTCTGAAGCCATCAAGGTAGAGCTGAAACATTTCGACATTGCTAGAGTTCAGGACTTCAAGAACATGTTCATCCGCTACCTGGAGTCCATGGTCACATCTCAGCAACAGGTGACACGCGAGTCCTCTGTGTCAATAATTCGTCTGCGGATACACTGACGGTCGTTAATGCTATTCATATCTAAAATCTTCGTAACGAGTACTAGTTAATAGGCAAAGAATTACCCCTTTATTTACATGAATATTAACCATCATTGAAGTTATTGTTGCCTTAAGACCTGGAGTTGGATTACTACATAAAAATATCGTACGTTCATGGGCTGTCATGAATATAAGAGTCATTGTCATGAATAAGAGTCTGCCCTTGCCACATGCCAGCAACAATTAACATATAATAACGAACTCTGCATGATGAGAATGCAAGCTTCACACGTTGTTGAATTCTCAAATGTGAATCCTCATGCTTGAACGTGCTATCAGATTGTGTTTACATTAGTTGAATTTAGTGTTGAAATAACATCGTAGTTTATTCCACATTTCAGGTGATCAGAGTGTGGGAATCATTCTTGCCTGAAGCGAAAGCCATTTCGTGAAGCGGCTTATGAAGCACCTTCATCCTCCAGCTCCACTATCACCAGCAGAGACCTTGTGTAACCATGATGCTTGCTTCCACTTATTCCGTCTCCGTGGGTGCAATTTATTGAAAATTATTAATTGAATATAGAGCATATACTAAGCGTGTTATCTTGTATAATGATCGCCAGTCAATATCAACTTCAATGAAATAGCCTCATGATCAATTATCATCTATTGTTGGATATAACTGCAAGCGTGTTGGTTTTCTAAGACATCTAGAATTGTACATTTATATGTTGGCTTTGGTTTGGGTGTCCATTGCTATATACTGGGAACAATTTTTCTTAGGATCTGATTTGTCATTTATATATGTTAATAGTTTTACACAAATATTTAGAACAGTTTCTTCTAATTAACCAAATCATTTGATTATAAGAAACTTAATTGGAATTCCTTATATGTCTTGTGTGAAAAACTATATATGAGTGAGTGTATACCGCCCATTTGAATGCGTGATGGCATTATGTTAGACGGCTCTGACGTTTGAATAAATGTAATTATCGTGTAATAAGAAGCTATGAAAATTGTGTAGGATTTCCTTGATATTGTGCAGGGCAAAGCCTTGTCATTGCAATTCCTACGATAGTATTAGTAATATTGTTTTTTCGCATATTTTCAGTTGCCTGAGTTTGATCTTTTGATGTTGATGTTTATGGAATAAAACCTTATTTACATAAGGAGATTGAAACCCTTACCCGCGGTGCGTTTCCAGTTCTAAATTGAGGTTGAGTTTGAAGTTTTATTTCAAAAATTAGAAAGAAGAAAATGAATGAGAAAATCCACCATATCTTCATTGAAGGGCGAATTTCTATTTTCATTACTTTTGAATTCGTTATTAATCTGCGATATACGCTGTTGAATTCCAATAATAAATTATAGATGCAAATTTAGTTTGTCAATCGCCATTCGTGTCGCTAGCATTTTGTTTTGGCTAGAGTTTAATACATCGGTCTGGATTTAAATTAACCCAGAAACAAAAGAAAGTGGCAAGGTTTGTGGATTATAAAACAAATTCAACATTGAAGCGTTGTCAAATTCAGTTAAGGTCAGTACATTGTGAAATTTTTAATGATGATGACAAATGTTACTTCATAATCCGCGTTGTCCTCGATATCTTGCGTGTTAAGAAGCGTAACGATGGTTTCGATACACAACGACATCACGTTGTCAAAATGAGCTCCAATTATATAAACCACACGTGTTTATATCGTGTTATGCTTATCGTGAGGCTGTCGAAAAATTATGTTCGAATTTAATGCAGAAAAATCAGAGCTGTCAAGGCAAATATAATCTCAAAGAATGTACAATAGGTGCACGCGCATCGCTGCGAAAAAGAAACATTAAGCTCTGTTCCAGCGGCTCTTGAGGTAAGGTTTGAGGTCCTCTTGGTAATCCTGCAACGACTCTGGAGTGTCGTATAAGTTCAGGTATTGCACGTAGGGAGACTCAGGCCGGTACACTGCAACAAAAAAAAATGCTTCTTACAAAAAGTCTTCTGCAAATAACCCAGTTATCGGATATGCAAGCTACTGAATGTAATGAACGAAGGAAAATAGGGAGGACAAATCAAGGTCATGAATTATTTGTTTGGAAATGAGAAAAAACAAAGCATAATGAAGATACAAATAAGTTAAAAAACTGAAAGTCATGGTTACCAAAATGACTTGATGATACTTATGATCATATACAACACAACAAAACTTACCAACAAATTCCATTTTGTACTTCTTACAATTACGCCCTGGCTTGTTGTAGTCCCTGATGATGAGGTACGTGAGCGTCACAGCACCTGGAACATTAATTCGTTCAAATTAATGACCCTTGCATGGGATCTGTAATGCAATTTGTGTTTTAATATCTAGCTACGTAGTTTTGAATGGATGTAGGTACTCCCCCTATGAAGGTACTTGATAAATTTAGTTTCAACATCATAAATAAACCACTACACAATGCAGCTCTTTTCCATCTGATACAATGAAATATATCCATCAATATAATTTTTGCTAGTAGCATCAATGTATTCAATAAGAAGAAATATTTAACTTTCAATCATGTATTAGTTTACATGTGTGTATTTACTTATTAACAGCATTATTCTAACAGTAACTGCATTATTCAAACAGCACATGGTAAATGCCTGCAAGGTATTTATACTTATTGGCAGGGTTTACCCACAAGGCATTGGTGATAGGTCTGACTAATTTCAGTTATGCTTTTGATATTAACTTGCTATGAATATTTTCCTGTAAGACTTAATCAAGGTTACTTGATTGATTTCAAAACTTAAAAGTCTTTGAGATTAATTAAACCTTTTGTGTGAAGTGAAACTGAAAATTCAGACAAGTTAGGGCATGATAATCTAAGAAATTTCATGTTTATTTATGTCAACACTATCATATTTCTACATTTAAGTAATTGCAGCATGATTCAATCGAAGCTAAAAAGCCATTATTTAATATGATGGAGAAGCTTAATTGAGCTATGAACAAATTACAACATGAACAATATTTTAGTTCATAATAATGGATCAATTGGCTGAGATAATTGATTTGAAAGAAAACAGGCAAGAATTACAATATATACTTATACAATACAGACTCTTACCCAGGAGGCCAAAAACACCAGCTCCCATCACTTCAGGAATCTCATTACAAGCTTGCCGGAACAACTGCGGCACTGAAAGTACAAGATTTATAAACACAATGGATTAAATATACCTTAAGGCTTAATAGGAGCTGATAACCAAGTTTTGTTAACTTATTGCTGACTGCTGAGTACTTATATCATTTTATTTTAACATATCAGTTCAGTTATAAATATTTAAACAAATATAGGTAAGCAACAAGCAGCCCTGAATTTGGAGGGCCAAAAAAAAAAAAAACTTTCATGACTTAAAGACTCATAAAAATTATAATATTTTTCTTTGCAAGTGGATAGCTCTTTTGTGTTCATGTGTACTGCTGGATTGATTCAGAAATATTTCTGCCAAAATGATTTCAAAAAGTTCCTGTGTGCCTGTTAGACCAAAAATTAAGTACTTAATTTTTAAAACGTAAGTGTATAGCCATATATTAAAAACTAAAAGGTTGTTACTATCAGATTAATATTTCAATCACGAGGCATGCACATGATAACCCAACATCAGATCATTTGCTTCTACTGTCCACATATTTGGAAATAAAAGGAAACATTGTCTTTACTAAAGGCAGTGTTCACCATTCACCTAGACTAAAGTCTAAAGGCTTTAGTCTAGTCAGTGAACAAGCTTACTTATCAACAGAAAGAGCCAATGTGAAACTAAATTTATCCTAATTCTAGTAAAAATGGTTTCATCAGCAAGAAAAAATTGCATTAAAATGTAGAACTTAGCAGCTAGCAAGAGCATCCAAGAGATCTAACACTTCTCTAGTCTCTACCAACATACACAGCACAGTAAGCAAGCTCATCTATGAATGACAAATTGACAATGTACCTAACATTTGCACAACCGAGCTATAAAGCTATTCTAGTTTAGGGCTTGGGATCTAGATCAATCACCCATTAGTGTTATAGCAATGCCAATGATGCTACATCATGACATCAAGCTTAACAATATCAATTCTAAGCTAAAATTATTCTTAACATGGATATTTGTAAAAAATAAATAATTATTATTATAGATACCTAGATGATAGATACATAAGTGAAAGCTCACCCGTTTTTGTTCTTAGCCATCGAGATGCCATATCTCAAGAGCGTGCTCCAAAAAATGAACTGAAGAACAATTATTGACGATTAACGAGCGCTCAGTCAGTGTACCACTCAATCTAACCCCTGCCTCTTCCTGACGTACTGAAGACTGAAGTATATAGTCGGAACTCGGACCGCGCACAATCAACCGTGTCCGGAATTATCGAATGCGTAAAATAAAATTCGGAATACTTTTACCATAGATAATGCAATTCAATTCTATTTGGGTCGTGTGTTAATTTTTTTGCATCGTTCTGCCTCGCTAACGAACAATAAAGGTCGAGACTAAACAAGAAAGTGGTATTTACAAGAAGACGGGTGTGGATTGCATTAGGAGTAAGAAACGACGACCGGGTGTAAATGCCAACCATGGTTAGCATTTATGATAAAAGGCTGTACTTTTATTTCATAAATGTATTTCGTATTTCTGAACGGAGGAATTTTGAAAACTTGGTAAAAAGATGGGAGTGTAAGGTACAATTAAAGATGGATGGGTCATATTGCACAATTTTACATTGTGACGGTACTAGATTTTCATAATCAATTCAGTAAAGAATTCTTGTGGCCAATTATTTTCTCGTCTTCTTTAAATTTCCGTCTTGAGAAGAAAACTGCGAGGCCTGCTCGGTCCCCTTTAGTCTTCCTATACTAGACCATCTACTGGGCGCCAATACTTCAGTCGGTGACGCGTCTCGCGCAAATAATAAATCGTATACCTTTGGGCGGATCATTCTGAAATTCGGTACACATATGTAAAATGTAAAACAAAATTGTTTTTGTTCGTGTGAATTTTTCGAAAAAAAACGAAAGAAAACGTGAAATTAATAGAAAACGAAGAAATAAAGGGGTACTTTAGAAATCTATCTCCTCCTACAGTATATATGCTACAAGGTCGAGACACATGTCATTCGATCCGTAAAGACCATATCTAGCGTTCACGTGTTCAGTTTTTTCAATTTCGAATTTGTTCCTGATGGAGGGGGATTTAAAGAAAAAAACAAAAATTCTCCCCCCCCTCCCCTTTTTTCCAGTATATAATCAAACTATAATGAAATAGGAAAAACTATACACGCAGTTTGTAGAGCTATTCCTTAAGAATCGAATGATATATCTCCCATTGCTGTAGCTTGAAAACTGCAGGAGGAGATAGGTTTTCCGTGACAATAAGTTGAACTTTTCAGGACGGCGCGACAAAGTTTCGTGCGCCTCGAAATAGGCACTCAATGTAGCATGGATACCAAACTACAGGCTTCTGTAGCTTAATCCACTCAAGGATGCTAGCAGCAACTTGTAGCGCACCTCTACGTACAAAGTTAGGAGGGTAACTGAGCTCAGATGCCAGATACACCAAAATATGTAGTCTTGCCGCTCTAATTTTCTTAGGTCTATTTAGTGAAGGAACTCCACCCCCGCCCCCATTTAAAGCCAGGCCGTGTGCGTCAGTATTGACGTACAAGGATCGCAGTGGTATCGTTGAAAAGCTCAGAATGTCAGCTTTAAGATGAGACTAAGCATGTAACTGCAGCACAACTCAAGTAGAAACCATATTCAAATATTTCAGCAGCTAATTACTTTATATCTAATTACTTAAAGAACTCTCCCACCCGCTTCCCTTTAAAGAGACGTCATGAACGTAAATATTGGCGTACAGCGATGGCAGTGGTACCATTGGAAAGAGCAGAATTCCAGCTTTCAGATGAGCACAAAAACCGGAAAACGCCATAATTGAAAATTTTAGGCGAAACGGTCCCCTTAACCAAGTAACCGGCCTAGAGCACACCTTACGCTACCGCTCTACTCCACCTGCCACACGCGCTTACCTGAGACGGTCGACGGTCACGGAGCATTACATGTGGAGACGGTCCCGGAGCAATACATGTGGAGACGGTCCCGGAGTCTACTACTGGATGCATTACTATTTACTAATGCATTTAAGCGTCGTGTTGTCAGCATGACGTGCACAGAATGAGAGCTCACAATAATTACCTAAATGTCCTGTAATGTATAAAGAATAATCAATCGCATGGAATTCAACTATGAACGGTCGATTATTATTATTAAGCGACCCAAACCCTAGAATGATGACGATTCCCTCGACGTAAAACACCCAGGATAATAAAAAATCTGTGCTGCTTTCTCCCATTTGGCAATGCATGAACTACTTTAAATACATTTTCAAACCACACTAACTTAAAAAGAGCCAACGATGTAAAATTTTTCATTTCTACAGTGTTGATGAAATTCACCGCTATAATCGGCGTAATAAAATAATTTGAATTCAATAAAAAAATTAACTTAAATCGTCATATTGATTTAGAAAATTCTGATTTCCGACTTAATTTAAAGATTTGAATAACTACGTTTAAATGCGAATTGCCGAGTAATCTATGGAGAGAGAGTATACAAAATAAAAAATTACAACCTTTCTTTTTTAAACGTTGGAAAATTTTTGCCATCAATATTATTCAAAATCTGCACAAATCAGTGTGCAGAATAACTTTACGTGAGAATGAAAACTTCTGGGATATAAACAGTTTCATCATCATATTTAGATAAACTTGACGAACGATAAACTCGAAGAAATAAAGTTCATTAACTCCCACTAAATATATCCTTGAACAAATTAATATTGAAGCAATTTTTCTGTGAGCAAAATAAATTCGTGAATTTTCAACACTTGCAAAGGAAATTAGTCACAGCAAGCGGTATTGAATGAGCCTAATAAAGTTTTATGGCCTGAAGTTATCCAGCAAAAGATTGTCCAGGAAATCTAAATGATCGACACTTCATATTATTAGTTGGCATCTGAAGAAGTTATGTGTCTGGTAATTATTCCACGATTGCTGTCTGTTTTATTTATTATATGTCGACATCTAGCAAATGTGGACACAAATTTTCAATACTGGTGACGGATAATTTATTTCGTGAACAGTAACAAATTCAACGTAGCCAAAATCTATGAATTAAATTAAGTTGTTATGTTTCCAAAATAAGCAGTATGAATGGAGCCGTTCAAGTTATATTTTCTATTTCCATTATCATTGTATTCTTACCAGAATTTTCAATTATTCTTTCGGTATAATTTCCAGCAAGAAAAAAATTTAGCCTTAATACGATTTCAGCCTTATTTGAATTTTATAATTACAGTGGTGCAGGGGGTAGATATTCTTAGAAATTTGAGTTAAAGCATCGATTAGTCTGGGCAGGTATGCAGGTAATGCCTCTACAAAAAAATATTAAATTAATAAAGACTTTTTCAAACCCTCGTATTAGTAAGAACCTACATTTAAGTTTCATTTGAAATTTGAAAGATTTTTTGAGCTTACATTTTACATCAAAATTCAATTTAAACATAATCGAAAAACAATTAAAAAACAATTACTTTTTTAAATCCAGAGTCGTTTTGCGATACGCCCTAATCCTGCCTAGAAATATTTAGATTTTTTAGAAATATTTAGAGCATGGCATTGGAAATGCTATGCTCTAAAAAATATACTATAAAATAAAGACATACTTTAAAATATGTAATGTACCACGAGATATTTTGACGTTATTGCTGATGACACTGTGTTGTTTAGTAACACTGGAACGCAATATATATCCTATCAAATACATAAATAAAATAGATACGTATATCTATATCCCATTGTGAATAGGATACCTAAATTGCCAGACAGCATCGATATAATATATCGATCTCATATTTAAATCGTGACTCATATTAAGATGGTGACTCATATTATGATCGTGACTCATATTAAGATCGTGACTCATATTAAGATCGTGACTCATATTAAGATGGTGACTCATATTATGATCGTGACTCATATTAAGATTTAAGATCGTGACTCATATTAAGATCGTGACTCATATTAAGGTCGTGACTCATATTAAGATCGTGACTCATACTAAGATCGTTGACAAATGAATCGTGAAAGACATGACTGTGAAGCTGAAATTTAGCACTAACATTACTTATGTTAACAAGATCGTTTTGAGCGGCATTTGTGCAAGCAATGTTGCGCATCAATAGAAATTTCGAATTCTATGAACAGAAAACAAAATTTTTCGATGAATGCAAACTTTATCCATGACAAAAAAACACTAAAAATATTATAAATACATGAAGTTTCTATTGACACACTATCATGTCGGATTTTTAACCGCATTGATATAAATATCAATACCCAAATGGAAAGTTTCGGAGCCTTAAAAAGTACAAATAATGAACACATAAATCGATATTTTAGAAATGCAAGATATATAACACTCGATAATTCACACTTTAGTCTTGAGATGCATCGAAAGAGATCCTTAAGATATTAAATCGAAATCTTGTGCGGTGTCAGTAAAAGAGTCATCATAATATAAATGTATTGCCTAATGATCAACGTGTATTTGTTCATATTCTAAACACACGCAATATATATGCATTATCAAGACAAATATAAAGCGTTTTATGTATAAAAAATCGCAAATACAATGAAGAGGAATTTCCATCGTCAAAATTGGAAATATCCAAGAATAAATGAGTCAATACACAATGATATAAATGGTGGTGGTAGAAAACGCAGTACCATAGATAAAAATTATTACAAATATGTTCTGCTCATAACTTATACGTTCATTTTTATTGAATTTCTTAGAAATTCCCAATATAGTTAATGAATATCAATGAATGAAAATTAGAAATCGAGGTTAATGGAAAATTTATGGTGGTATTAATTAATTATGGGCAAATGTAAAGACCGATTCCGTATTATTTTTCTATTAATTATTTTCCCCTGATATTCGAGAAAAGTTTTTTCGAAGTTAGAAGCACAATAATTGAACGATACGTGGCAGTCAGTTGTATTAACTTAGACCTGATCATGACAAGATATTGACAATACTGTGCAGGTGGACTTTGTAGCTTGAATCGCCGACTAATACGGAGACAATATTTCGTTGCTCAGCACAATTTCAACATACACAATAGACGTTTGAACTATGTATTCCGGATACCGGCTTAAACTAAATAAAATCGTTATTTTTATAACACTGGTGCACACTTCAGAGATATTTCCATGATGGTATTGTGAGTAGACATTTAAATTTAAGTCCCTCGTGCAAATGTGACTCATTAGATTTAAAAAACGCTAATAGTGAATGCACGATGAAGGGACTAATGTATGAAGAAGGGACGAATGTATGATCACTGCCCGCTGTGTTATGGCGAACGTGGAAAGCACACATAAAATTGTTCTAGAAGATTAATACGGAAATATCGATAAGAAAACAACTACAAAATTATTTGAGAATGTCAATTCAGTCATATCAAGATGGAAGCCATCTTGAAGTTAGATCAAAAATATATCAACAGAAAAGTCGAAAAAAATCACCTAAAAAGTTTTCCCAAAATATCTGTACAGAGAAATCAAGAGAAAAAGCCCCAAAGATTTTATTCAGACTATCAATTTAGATGTACAACAAAAACATTTACGAAACGATTTCGCAGAAAAAAACAGAAATATCCCTCGAAAAAAAACACAAAATGTGGATGAAAATACAGGAATATTACGAGGATAGCACACATGAAATAATTCTTTAGTATTAATACAGATTAACACGTGGCAAAACACAAATAAACTAATTCCAGAAGATCAAAATTGTTAGAGTACAGCAATAGGCTGATAGCATATGCTATTCAGAATTCATAATAAAGGGGCTTCTATGCATTGTTAATCAATTTTTCTAGTCCTGCATAACCTTCACGCTGCCGTACATGTCAGTCAAATATATTAGATTAAATTCTTTAGCTCACATACGTCGGCAAATGTGGTACAGCTGCTAGTTTTAGTGGCCTATAATGTGGTGGGTCACTACGGGTGAAAATATCCATCTTAATTCAGTGGACCAACAATTCAGGCAGGATTAACACCAATCTTCAAATTTGTTCAACCGAACATCAAGTTTGTGATGGATTTAAACTTTTGATTTAGCGCACAACGCTGGTACTTTTCCTGATATTCCCTGGGCTACATTCACGAAGAGCTTGCCCGAGTCTAGCAGGAAAGAGGCCGGTCCGGTGAAAAAGACATGATTGGTGTCAACTCCGTAGAAGATCGATGTGTTCAGGTACGTGCCATCGGGCCAAATGTACGATCCGTTCGGACTCTTGACGGCGACTGTCCAAGCAAATTTTTCGGTTCGCAAAGCAGAACGCACTCCTGGTGCATATGTAAAATGAAAATAAATATATTTTGTCAAATTTTGGTTTAGGTTAATCAATACATCGGCTATATAGGATTGAGTGCTATGAAGAAGACTCATATCTATGCGTCTCACTGTCAAATGACATTAGTTATAACCGAACATACTGAGTTAGAGGGAAGCTAAGCAGTCAAAGCCTAATGCTGTAAAGCTTCAATTAAAGATGTAGCGAATACTGATCAATGTCTTTCTATCTACCAAAGCTCATGTCTATTTAAGCTTATGAAAAATTACGAAAGATTCGATCGCTAAAGTCTCGAGCAGAAATTCCACTGTCTGCAAAAGTCACAGAAAAAGTCACTTACTCATGACTTCCTTGGCGATGTTCAAAACCTCCCGTGAGTTGATGATGAGAGGAACGCCGTCCATCGCACCACACAGCGTCCTCTGGTTGGCAAGCGATCCCTTGGCAGATCCTTCGCTCAGGAAGACCTCAGGCAGTGGAGTAAACACTGTGGGTGGAAGTGATGGCTTTGGTCGTCTTTTTTATGTAGCTTAATACTTTGATACTCAATATTCAATTCAATGCAAAATTAAAGGCAGTTGAAGTTCGAAATTTTTGACGGTGACGGTCCAAGGCTCCAAGCCAACTTTACCGGCCAAAAGGCAAGAATAACACCACTTGTTGAATAGATTTATTCGTGACATTTAAATTCTGAAAACGAAATATATTTATTTATATACCAGCTATAAAGGATTTAGTGCCATTGATCACGGTATGTTGGCTTTTTAAGACACTCACCGAACTTGAAGAAGGCCGTGGAGTCCAGCAGTTGACGCACTGTGACGCTGGCGGGGCTCGCGTTCGTCATGAGGCAGACGTCAGCCACGGCGTCGTAGGAGGCGCCCGTACAGTTGCTTTGTGAGCCGCAACGAGCTCTGCATGAGTCTGCGTTACGATACGAGATTAAATTTATTGCAGATGCCGAGAAAATGATAAAAACAGTTTTTTATTCATTATTTTAAGACTCATTCAAAGATACTTAAATGGCTTCTAATAAACTTACATTCGTTAACAACGTCAATTGTGATTATATTAGGACCGGACAGTTGCACATCACGAATAACTGTCTGGTAAACAGTAGCAGAACAAATGACAGCTGCTGTGGCTAGGTATATAGCAGCTGTGAGCATCGACTGGATGATTGTGTGGCGATCCATTGTTTTTATCGAGATCCTGCCGAGGAGAAAGTTGCATTAACATATGAATAAAGATTTGTATAATGTTATTCATTTTAAAATTAGCATATTATAACGAAGGTCATACTCTCGATCTAGGTGCTGTGCACAATACAATAAATACAAATATTACAATAAAATCGACACTATGTTTGGAATTCAGAGTAATGTAAAAAAATGTCGTCCGGAGTATTTTATTATGTGAATAACATAAATTCAAATGATAATTCTAGTTCCATTCCAAAAAATTAATCTGTAAGGAATTTATACAAACATAACTGCTAACAATTTTATTGAAACTCCAAAGGATAAGCTTCGGATCCAGAGAAGTAGAAAACCGGAACTGCAGTGGATGCAGTTGAGGAAACTGAAATTAGAAAAAGAAACCTTACTTAATGAATGCCAAAGCTTGAGAATCGATTTGATCAATTATGCTCAGAAATTCCAATTCAGCGGTACAAAACTTGACAGTGAACGCATATTCCCAATCTAACCTCAAATGAAATAACGCGTACAGCAGAAATAATGTCGCGCTGGCTGCACTGGAGGCTTGAATCACACGGCAAAGAGATGCGACGTATGAGGATATACCGGAGGTTATACTGTATATTGACAGTTACAAACTAAGATTAGATTGATCAGCAAGTGCTATTGTATCGTATGCAATTTATCATTATGAGGATCAAGATATATTGAGCAATTTATTAAAAATTAAGAATAAATATTCGCGACTAACCTTCTAATTTATTACCGCTGGGGTAAATTTAGAAGTGGCTTGGAAGCCGTTTAGAGGTACATAGGTGTTTGCAAGTGTAATTGAGTGCAATGGTTAGTATGTTAATAAATGACTTGGTAGACCCAACGTGACTAAATTAATAGGGTTAAAGCCCCACAGGGCGCAAAGTTAATAGGCTAGAAAGCCGGCAATACTGCCAAGTTTAATTAATGCGTCAGAGACGTCTTAAAGTTGGGTCAAACCAAATAGTAACGTGGCATGCATTAATCATGATAAAGGGCCCATAGCATGCATTAAATCAAAAAGATGATAGGAAGTGAAATTGCACTCTGGTCACTGCGGGCAATACAGTAGCCTAGAACACCATTTAAGTCACCTCCGTATCATATAAGCCAGTCAAAAGTTGAGCCCCTAATGCTTCAAAATTTCTCTCGAAATCAATACTTAATCTAACTTAATCTCTAAGGTCTCCGTTACAGTAAAACGGAACATAATTTCAATTAATTGGAACATGAATCGGTAAAATTTCTAATTAATCTCCCACATAAAATGGGAACGATGCTAATGAACAAGTCTGTGTCTTGCTGTCGTCAGTTGCGTATTGTGAAGCCTACTAAATTTTCTCCAACTTAAATAGCGAACAAATGATATATAATATCCTATAATATTCTCACTAATATTTTCAATATTCTTTAATTCCGCGCACAAACTCTAAAACGCCTCGAATAAGTTTGGGGATTTCCAGACAACTTCAGCTATGAATCTATTTAAATACGTTATTTAAGTGTTATTATGTAAATAAATAACCAGATATTATGTTTTGCTTAAAGTTTGTCTGTGTTATCATAGCATTTATGATCACGAACGCTCATGCTGCTAGCTGCTCAATAAAAAATTGCAGGTCTTTATTTTGGAATTTGGAGAAGACTGCTCGGTGATGGCTGTGAACTAATGTAAATAATAAATTTCTTTACGACCGTTGGAAAACTTTTGTTGGTATGAATTGAGTACCTGCCCTATTATTTAGTTTCAGGTCTGTAATTAGGAACGAACATAAGCTCTCCTAATTTTACATTTGAATTTTGTCTTGGGTAAATCACTTTGAAGTGTCTTCCAAACACAAATTTCTCAGGATTATAGTTGAAAATATCCGTGCTCGCAAATATTTTGAGTCGGCCGATTTGAGAACTTAACCTTCAAGGGAAAAAAATTCAATTGCATAAATTCCGAAATTGAGTAATGCACATTTTATGCGTAACAAAATGTAAACTCAAATTGGCTCATCAGGAATTGTTTTCATATGCGATTTTCAATTTTATTCTGCACAATTTTACATTGTGACGGTACTAGATTTTCATAATCAATTCAGTAAAGATTTCTTGTGGCCAATTATTTTCCCCTCTTCTTTAAATTTCCGTCTTGAGAAGAAAACTGCGAGGCCTGCTCGGTTCCCTTTAGTCTTCCTATACTAGACCATCTACTGGGCGCCAATACTTCAGTCGGTGACGCGCCTCATCTTAACCAAGTAACCATCTACTGACCTCTGGGGCCATAGTTTTAAAAATCGCTAAGTGAACGTAAGTACTTACGCTCTATTTTTTTTGTCTATGATTGGTGGATTTTGCTTGAAAGGCCGTCAATGATTGGCTGATGAACTTACGATCTCTTAATTTTTTTTTGAAAGGGCCCAGAGCACACCTTACGCTGCCGCTCTACTCCACCTGCCACACGCGCTTACCTGAGACGGAGATGGTCCCGGAGTGAGGCGGTCCCGGAGTCTACTACTGGGACCGTCTCCCATGTGGAGACGGTCCCGGAGTCTACTACTGGAGGCCTTCATTGCACTTCGATCCTACGAACTATTCGAGGTACGGGAAAGGGTTGGCCACTTGATTCCTGGCCTTATACTATTTTGGGGACTCTAAGGAACCTGATTTAGTAGTCTCTTTTCTACACTTATTGGCCTCGCCAATAAGTGTAGTGTAATGAATTTAAGTGCTAAAATAATCTATAAATCTATACTTTGTTCCTTACTTTAAATCTATTCACTTTCTCTTTTTCTGTAATTTACAGGGAACCTGTAAGTGGGCGAGAGATCGGGTGACGGTCGGCTGAGCTCAGGCGTGGTTGATTTATTTGCCATTCTCTCTCCGAATAATAAATATTGTTAGCCATTCTACTTTGCTTGCCCCACTTCATTCCTGGAAACAGCTGAAAATTCACTGACAGTGTAGAGGTTACGAGATAGAATCCTCGCGGCATTCCAGAGTTCATTTAGATACCATATGGCTTTACGACCCATAAGACTTACTGGAATAGCTAGCGCGAAACGGCAATCTTTTTTAATTTGATACATATATTCCGAATAATGACATACTGACTGCGTGTATCACTGATACGTTTTTTCCTTACTAAACTGTGTTAAAATGACCCACATAAGCGCAAAATCGCATCGAAATTTCGACAGCGTCTCATCGATTTCTCTGAGTGTTATCGCGATCTACAGTACCTTATACTCGTATTTTTCACAAGAAAGTATTGTGAGCAAATTAAATACTTTCAAGAGAAAGTAAGGGCTTGGATTATGATTTTGTAGCTCATTGGAGTTTTTGCTACCATTTCACGCTTCGGATTTGCAGATGCATCTCGAACCTAACCAGTCGTAAATAATTTATTATACCACATTATTTCTACATTATTCAATGTTCTGTACCTGCATCATTCATTACAGTGTTCTGTACCTGCATCATTCATTACAGTGTTCTGTACCTGCATCATTCATTACAGTGTTCTGTACCTGCATCATTCATTACAGTGCTCTGTAGCTAAGTAATCAGATCATTTGTCTGCGGTAACGACACTGTTATCAGCGTCTGATAAGTGAAGCTAACATTATAAGTGAACCAATGATGCAATGATTATAAGTGAAGCATTGATTATGTATGAGATTGACTCGGGTGAGTCTGGATGCTGCAAGTCATTCAAGAGAGAGACGTCGCGCAGGGCAGACCAGTTGAAGGTTGACTGATTTTTCTTCGTCATCTGAAGGTAATGAATGATGAAATAATCGATAAGGGTAGTGAATGACTGGCTAATTGATAAATGTAATAAATGAGGTAACCAATCGATGAAGCTAATAACTGAGTAACTAATTGATGAAGGTAATGAATGATTACCTAATATATGAAGGTGATGAATGAGTAGCTAATAGATGAAGGTAATGAATAACGAAATTATCGATGAGGGTAGTGAATGACTATCTAATTGATAAATGTAATAAATGAGTAACCAATCGATTAAGCTAATAACTGAGGAAATAATTAATGAAGGTAATGAATGATTACTTAATATATGAAGGTGATGAATGAGTAGCTAATAGATTAAGGTAATGAATGAATAACTAATCGACGATGGTAATTAAAGAACAACAAATCGATTATGCAATGAAAGAATAACTAAACATTGAAGGTAATTAATAGACATCTCGTCGTTGAAAGTTCACTTATCCCTGAAAGTTATGAGTGAATTAAAATATATCATTAGAGATTATGAATGATTTATTAGTATTTGCAGTTCACGAATAAGCTACGAGACTTAGACGGTAATGACTGAGTAATATAAGATACATACAACTACAATGAATTATATTGCTTTTAATATTTCCCTAATTAATAACCCTTTACTATACAAGCCATCGAATTTTCCCTTCATTTAACAATGTTAACCTCGCAATTGAATTATAATTGAAGCATACAGTTCCTACATTAAAAAATTTTCGCTATAGCCAATAATATTGATGTTTAACTGGAATAGCCTCCGTAATTCACTGAATAACTGTAAGTAAATTCGTTTATTAGGTACGTCGGGATCGTGTCTCATACACTTCTTATTTTTTATTATAAAAAATTTTATTTTGGTGACTTGATCGTTGAGAAATTGTTATTCCCTACAGGGACCCGACTTCCTTTAGCAATTGAAGGGACAAATACTATTATAGTTTTACCATTTAAAACCTTATCAAACACATTATTTTCATTAGTGTCACTTTACCCTTTTTAGCAATTCTATTAATTAAACATATTTACATTATTAACCTTATTATAACGAGTTATTTCAATGAATGTCCCTCTAAATACAGTAAGACATCGTTAAGCATGGCTGACATGGTGAGGCTGAAGGTACCTGAGGGCTACGGCTACTGCATCATCGTGGCTGCTCTGTCCTACTTCCTGCTCATGTGGCTCGGCATGCAGGTGTCGTGAACCGTCCTAAGTATTAAATTATAATATTATTCAGATGTCTTTTGATATATACTTGTATAATTCTCATTCGTTAACATGCGTGCAAGTTAACATGATATTTGGGTCACTGACGCCGAAAGAAATGACGTTTATTAGCGCATTTTCTCATTTATGGAAAAAATGCACTATTGTGCTCGCTATGTCAGTCTGTCCGTCCGTCTGTCTGTCCGTCTGTGACTTCAAGTTTTCGTCGACGAGAAAATGTGCTCTCTGTCACTCACTGCAGTGAGTACTGAGTTATATTTTTTAAATATCGAATCGCACTACCGTTCCAACATGCTTAGGATACGATTTTTGTCTTTCATTGCGTTTTGTTCACTATGGTGACATTTTAGTTCACTATTCACTTGACTCAGGTCGGCAAGATGCGCAAGAAGACCGGCATCAAATACCCGACGATGTACAGCGATAAGGACAACCTCTTCAACTGCTACCAGCGAGCGCACCAGAACACGTAAGGCCAAAGCAAAATTAATGTAGCAAGTACTGTAAAGTTAATCATTTGTTTTATGGATGTATCAATCGTTGTCACGATCAGTTTGTGTATGTGATTATATGTTTCAGTCATGTTGGGGAATGACAACGAGGTGCATAAGTATTGATATAAGGAACCGTACTGCTTCGATGGTATATCAGGTTGCCTCAAAATATTATTGATCGAGAGGTTGAACCTGTCTACGACAGAGGCTTTCGTTGCCAAGCTAATAGACGAGAATAGCATTGGCAGCTGTTAATTTATCTATAAACAGAGGGTTAATTCATAGGTAACCTTTTCAAACACCATGTCGAAAAAGGCAATAAACCTCTAGGGATGTGATAGGGAATTCTTTTCTACGAGATGGAATTAGGAATTCATGAATTAGATCCTTTCTCCTATCCACAATGCTAATTATTTGAAATTTATACTCTCTACTGCATCTTTCTCTTGAACGAAATTTGAAAAAATATTCATAAAGCTAATTAAGTCTTTAGTTTTGAAGCAATCAGGAGGTATAAGTACTCTGTCAACTTCACGCGACAAGGCCTTGAAGTACGTCAAGATCTATGTATACGTTAAGATGTATACGTTAAGATGTATTTTATTTATTTCTGTATACTTTGGTAACAGAGGGACGAAGATCTGCCTCTTATTATCAGATAAAGATAAAGCTGGTGCTTATCACTGCCGACTGGCATATGTTCTTGAATGTGATGCTACGCATTTCGGTCACATTATATGATGCATGGAAACAGTATGGGTACAAATCAAAACACTATTAGTATGTACCCTGAACAATAGATTTACTTGATATTTCTGCTGCATTCAGCCTTTTTAAAAATATTTTCCAAAACCCGTAAGATATTTCATCTACTGTAATATGACTTTCATGATTTGAATTAATCTCATTAATGCCACTGTCAAGATTTCTATCAGCTCTACGTAATTTATACCCTGTTTCTCGGCGCTTGATATTTTTTGATAAAGTTATGTCATTTAAATTAGGCGATCATTTTGATTCAGAATTAGATTTAAATGTAGCTGGGCAGGATAATCCAGTAGCTACAGTTCCAGAGTACTAGGTTTGTATCAGTGAGCTATGGGTTTGATCTTAGCTGCCTGCGACAGTTCTGGTCAAATGTGTGCTCAATTAAACGCAGCAAAATCGGAGCAGTGAGTTGCGTCTTCGAGACCCACAACAAGCCGCGAATATCCTGCGATTTTCAGAATCTTCGACAGGTCTAACCATGGTTGAACTAGTATAAGGTTGACCCATCAGAAGCCCATTTTTTTGCGGATGTAGTTCGTTGTTCGCCTGTGACGTCACTGACCTCAGTGACGTCACGGGCATTAACCAATCACCGAAATGCGATCAAACCAGTCAACCAATCCGTCATGGGAATGGCGGGTTTGTTTACGTTTCTCGCTCTACGTGACGTAACAAGAAAGCTGAACTGAAAGACGGAACTTCTCGTGGGTCAACCCTATATAGTTCAACCATGGGTCCAACAGCTTATTCAACACATACACCGCTAAGCTATATTAATGTCCCTGCCCACAGACTGGAGGTCTACCCTAGCTTCCTATGTTTGCTGTTGCTGGGGGGCATGTACCAGAGCTGTCTGTGCGCCGCCGCTGGGCTCCTCTGGATCGCCAGCCGCGTGGTCTACGCCAATGGAGGTAGGATAAGTAGGATACAACACCGGAGGGAGGGTAAGTAGGATACAACACCGGAGATAGGATAAGTAGGATACTACACCGGAGGTAGGATATGTAGGATACTACACCGGAGGTAGGATATGTAGGATACTACACCGGAGGTAGGATATGTAGGATACTATAACGCCGGAGATTAGATTAGAACAGGATACTACATCAAATGTAGTATGTGTTGGGTATGGGTTTGGGTTCTGTCAAATCCTATATATATCCTATATATACCCACACCGGATAGGATAGAATTATGATCATTTGTAGATAAATGTTTGGTAATACTCCGATGACTGGTAGATAATAGTAACCGAGCTCAAAAGTTGCTACCTTGGCTCAAAAAAAATACAATTTTACCACTTAATGAAACAAATAATTTATTTCAATAAAAGAGAAGAACTCGGATTGCAAAATTTAAACCCAAACATTTAGGAAGTTTCAAGAGGAGAAAAGATTTCATATGAAAATAAAATTCGTGTTTCTATTCATGAAAATTTTATCCTGCAAAAAATTAATGGATTGAAAACTGTTCTAGATCCATCCAAGAGGAACTACGGAGCCTTCGGCTACATTGGGCTGCTGATCATGCTGTACAGCAGCGTCAGGGCTGGCCTAACGTATATTTAATATGATTTATACGTCGTCAGTGGAAGTTTGTTGAAATTCAGACGAGCCACCTTTTGGTGGCCGAAAGGTAATCGCCATTTTTACAGCATTTGCCTCTATATCAAGAACTTAATAAATGATTGGATTGTTCTGCAGTGTTTTATTGAATTTCCTTCATCACAATTGGTGTTTGAATACCGAAGAATACTATACGGTTGGACTAGGATTTTTTTGTATCATGAATTAATTTTATTCACTTAATATGTACTAGCAAATAATGATAAAAATTTCATCGTCCACTATTGCCCATGCCAGCTATGACTTGAGTGTTCTTCTCATTGGTCCTGCTGATAATCATATATACGGTTTGCGATTTATAAAAACGCCTTTATCTGAACCATTCAATCTCGAAAAATGAATATATATATAAAAATTTAAAAAATAGCTTATATCAATTTCAGAATTGATATGCAAAACCAATTTTATGTTGAAACGTAATCTTGTAATGATATTAATAATAATAATAATAATAATAATAATAATAATAATAATAATAATAATAATAATAATAATAATAATAATAATAATAATAATAATATTGTTATTATTATTATTATTGTTAATAATAATAATAAATAATAATGATAATGATATTAATAATAATAATGATAGAATGATGAAAATGGGATAGTGTGGTGATGGGCTTTGGTTGTTGATGATGAAGTTATAGAGGCGTGGTAAGATAGAGTAAAAATTGCGTACTTAAAGTAATGATNTTATTGCTCTCTTCCATATTTCGGCCCTGCATCCGAAACTATGTCAAGAGAGCTAAAACTGTTATTTTCTAAGTATTTCGCAAATGTTAATCTTCGTGTCATATTGGTCAACCATTTTAAAATCGGTTATTTTTTTAGGTACAAAGATACTCTCCCTCTGCATATGCGAGCGTCCCTAGTTTATAAATATAGTTGTGCACGATGTGCATCTGCGTACGTCGGGATGACGTCTCGCAATCTTTATTCTAGGGTCGCAGAACATAGGGCAGGAGTTGTAGAACTGGTAACTTACTGTCGCGCCCACCTCATTCGGCTGTGCGGGTTCACGCCGAGCAGTGCGATGTTCCAGTTTCTGACAGCGACTTCAAAGTTTTAGCTTCCAGTTCCGGTGTTTCTGATTTGCGCATTTTAGAATCATTGTATATTTTTAAACAGAGGCCTAGTTTAAATTTAGCTTTTAGCTCTTAACCGCTTGAAATTGTAAATAGGTAGGTTTTGCAGCTTAGGATTTTCGTTGTATTCTTGACTGTACTAATCACTGATTTATCTGTGTTCTAGAATTTTCGAACTGACGATGGAGCTGGACTCCGAAACGTTTTCTTTAAAGTTACTATGAAATTTTGTGGTGTTTTCTTTGCTATTAAGTTTTCAGTGAATTTGCGATTCAAGCAAACGAGTGATATTATTACTCTTCTGCTTCCAGTTACAAAAGATGTCTACTAGAAATTACGGAGCTATGACAAAATTTTAAATTTACCCATGATTATAATAAAATGCATGTAATAATTAACATTAAACTTTTTTAACTTTTTGAAGGATAACTGCAAAAAAAGTTCCCTACTAAACTTCACTGATTCAAACTATAATTTATTTACTATATCCTTGACGCACAGATACATTTATAGTAGTTTGCTCTACAGTTAAAATTTGCAACAGTTTTCTCTGCTTCAAAGTGATGGAGTAATACATAATTTTAAATGCAAGAAAGATTGTGATCATGGCTCTACCATGTCTTATTTCTAAATTATTTCCAGAGAAACCTTGGAGAACCATATTTTATTGCACTTATTTCCACTGGGAGCCTTTTTTCTAGCAACAAATTCTCAGTAAAATATGGTTCCCATAGTTTCTCCTGGAAATAACTGTTAGAAGTAAGGTTCCGAGTTGTAGTGGGTTAGGTTAAGTTAATTAAATACAGTCTGGTTACATTAAGTTTCACTCTAAAACAAGTTGCGTTAGGTTAAGTTGAATCAAGTTCAGTTAGGTTAAGTTTAATCAAGTTTGCTTAAGTTAATAAAGTTCGTTTAAGTTGGTTAAATTCGATTAAATCAAGCTAATTTTCAATTAGGCTATAGGTTATATTCGTTTTTCAATTTTTAATTGAAGGGTAATCAATGCGAAAATCTGGTATCTTGCCTCACCCAACGTATTGATAATATCTACTTATATTTCAGAATTTGAACAAATTGGTTCATATTTGAAAGACTTATGACTGAGCTACTATTTTAAAAATTACGTTCATTAAATTTAATTTAATAGTTAATTATATTATTAAGTTTATTGCTTTAAACCTTCCATTGTGATATTTGTATAAAATATCTCTCTCCTCTCACACTACCAATGCAAAGGAGCAAATAAACCGAATAAATATTTAAATGCATATTCCGCATCTTTACTAACATTCATTTAACATTTCAGTTTTTTTTCTTTGCTAAAATTGAACAGTTTATGTACGTTTGAATAATGAAACAACGGCAATTTAATTTCACTGACCATGTAAATGATTCAGTTATTATAAGACATATGTATTGTAACATAGGTACTAATTAAGAACGCTTCGGAGAAAATTCAAATTATCCATTAAGAATCGGATAGCTATATTCCACTTATCTTTATAAGTTTACAATTTTAGCAGCCAAGTCATGGCTGATTAACCATTTCTCAATGTAAATTAATTAATGAACGAGAGCAACAATTTTCAATAAGTTTCTTATCTTGCCGCTTTTAATATGTACAAGTTTGCCATTTCAGTAATGTTTAATTGTAAAAAATGCCATTCAATTTGTTCAGTCATCAACGATTGTATTTTACTGCTATTAGACTAGTTTTTTCGTGATTGACAAAAAAATAACTAATATATAAATCAATTATTTTCAGAAATGAATCTCCCCCGCATATATATGACTTACTTCGAAATAATGAACTATATCATCTCGTTCTTGAGGTGAAAATAATGAAAAGTTATGTCGTGAGGTTACATACGACCTCTGTCTAATCTGAGTAAATTAAAATTATTACCTAATATTCTATCTTATAATCAATGTCATAAGTATTAATTTAAAGTTAATATTCTAATTGAAAATGCAGACATTATTAATGTACATGTGCACCACTGAGGCGAACAAAGTTTTACATCATAAATGATCAACGATGTATTATTTAATTCATTGATCTGAACAATTTACATCTTTGATGACAGTAATGACGGTTGTGAAGTGCCAAATTTGAAATCGGCTATCAATACGTATATTGAAGATCAATCACTCGTTAGGATAAGACGGGTTGCTTCTACTTCTCAGTTACGCATTGATATAAGTCGTCATGCTGGTAATCCAATCTAATCCTCAGTTACGTATTGATTTTAGTCGTCATGCTAGTAATCCAATGTTAAGCGTAATACTTTCAAAAATAGTTGAAAGTACGAAGCTCTGGCAGCAAATCATATTTGAAAGAATGATGCTCTGGCAGCAAATCACTGACGACTCATAAAGCTAAACTCGATGCGAGTAAATAATATAGCTCGCTAAAACACTAAAAAACTTTACTTCATCGCTCGCTAAAGTACTTTATAAAGTACAAAAGTACATTATAAGTTGTTATGGACAAATTTTAACTGGGTTTCTTTCGCCATACTTAGAAAGAATAATTTTTTATGATCCTCCATTTTGTCTGCATACCATTCATACATAAGTTGGTCTACAACTTGAATCCAGCTCAGTGAGTAGAGTAGTACATAAGTCAGTCTACAACTTGAGTCCAGCTCAGTGAGTAGAGTAGTACATAAGTCAGTCTACAACTTGAGTCCAGCTCAGTGAGTAGAGTAGGGAGTAGTTTTGCTACAAATATTTC
Source organism: Hyalella azteca (assembly GCF_000764305.2). Lineage (NCBI taxonomy): Eukaryota > Metazoa > Arthropoda > Malacostraca > Amphipoda > Hyalellidae > Hyalella > Hyalella azteca. Next base: position 9,641 of record NW_025935704.1, on the reverse strand, counting down.
TGATTTATTCAAAAATACCAATCCAATGACCTATCACATCACTTTAAGTATGTGGAATAGGTGCAATTATAGTGTTCAATAATACTAGTAATTACATTGTCGTAGCGGCGATGAAATACAGGGAGGCAAATTGGCGTGAGAGTAGAATTTCAATGCACTACCTCATTTTTATTATCACTCTTAATCTGACTAACAATCGAGAAATAGACAGTTATCTTGGATTTTCCCATAGTTATGAGGGTGCTATTGCAGCCGGTATGTATGGTACGCCCCATAAACATAGTTAGGAAAATAATAAATGTCTCCCTCAGTCAGCGGGACTTTAAATTGGTAGGACAAAGACTATCAGTCTCGCTTGGTAAAGCTTTCATTAAGAAATATTCAATATCAGCGATGGGGTTTTGTATGCCGTTACTAATTCAATAATTTACCGTTACCACCCACTCTGCTATAATACTGGGGTATTTGTAAACATAACACACGGAAGAAGCTCACACACGAAACACGTATGCATCAACACTTATAAGCCATGATCACTTCTTCCGAGCATTTCAAAATTCTGTAGTAGTCCATCATTTTATTGTAGAGGGAAGTCTGGCAAATCGTAAAAATATTTTAACTGTAGAGAAAACTACTGTAATTGCTGCTGTACGCCTAGGGTATATTAAATATATTATAGTTCGAATCAATTTAGTTCGGAATGATCGTTTCTCGCAGTTACCCCTCTTAAAATTAAAAGTTTAATGTCAATAATCATGTTCATTGCATTTGATACGTGGATAATTTAAAATATTTGATAGCTTCATAATTTCTAATGAACATCTTTTATAACATGATGCAAAAGAAAATTTATTAACTACTCAAAATCCCGTATAATATTTATTTTACAGATTATATACTTTATTCCCAACCCATGTGTATAGATTTCCAGTTAGTTATAATAATCTGCGCACTTAATATTTTCATTATTTTTAAAGCCACATAGGCTCGCTAATTTCAGAAATAAATAACTATATCGCCATCACAGTGCGAGTCACGCATTACTTAGCTAATACCACTTGTAACATCAAACTGGCTGCACGCTCAGGTCACCAAGCATTAATTATTTACATTTGACTTGCAATCGACATAAAGATAGATAGTCAGCGCTCGTCTGTTGTCTAGCGCGCACAAAAACAATACAGACATGATGGCCCAACAATGAGTGAAAACGATAATCTCTTGCACTATTTATTAGTAAGAATATACTTCATTAGAGTAATGCATGACCTTTACTTTACAGGGAAATTACCTGAAACAAATACGTTCATTATTAAAAGACTTATGTACGTGTTGATATTTTAAAAGTTACAGTGAGTTATTTGTTTTGATTGAAAAATAAATGATGTTAAAATCTGGGATAATATCTGCCGCGACGTATTGTTAATAACTAATTATATTCCAAAATTGAAGCAAATTCGTTCATAAATTTAGAACTTATGACTAGGTTGGTTTGGTATTTTAAAAAATACCTTTAACTGTTTTAATACTAAAATAATCAATATAATAATCAGTGATAATTTCTACCGCTGCGTATTGTTAATAACTACTTATATTGCATATTTAGAAAATCGGTTCATCATTGATGGATGGACTTATGACTAGGTTCGTATTTTTAAAGTCAGTATATTAGTTTCAATTGAAAACAAATCAATGGCTGCATAAATCCTATAGCACCGTAGAGCTGGTAATAATAGCTGATCGTATGATCGATTTCTCTCATATTTTATACAATATTAGCTGGTACTAAATCGTAAAATGTCTTGTAATATCGAATACTTATTTAAAATTTTTTATACTTTCCAATACGCCAGTAACTTCTCATTGTTTTAGTAGTAATGGTTACACGCGCGCATTTTCAAAAGGAAATATACTTCAGATGCAAGCACATTAGGTTGGATACTTGAGTAGGAAATCATCGATATCCATCCGTCTCCAGAAAGAATGTGTTATCTATCGATCCCGCTTCCGTCACCGAGCCTATAGCTGTGCAGACCGATTCTGGTATGACAATCATTTCCAATACAGATGACAATCCGATCCAAGGCACATGACAATCCAATCCAAACCGGATCAAAATCCAAACCAAGGCAGAAAATAATTTAATCCAAGACTGATAGCTTTCGCAGTTGGTTCGCCCCCTGGTTCCGTTCTCATCAGACAGCAGCCATCGCCACGCTCGACCTCAGCGCAAGATATAGCCGGTCTACGCGAGAGCGAATCTTCAGCCCTGGCGATAAGTTGCTGAAAACTGAATATAATTTTTTATGCAATTGAGTGGTTCTAAATAGAGCCTACATTTAATCAAGATCGTATAATTAAGCCCTTTCTCTGTCAAATCATGCTTTTACTTCGACACGTTCTCCATGGATGCGGCGAGCAAGCTAAATATCCTTGGGCATCATAGTGATATGCTTGCCGTTGATAGCACACAAGTTGGTATCTTCGAAAAAACCCACGAGGTAAGTCTCAGAAGCCTCTTGAAGAGCCATCACAGCCGATGACTGGAAACGCAACTCAAAATTGAATTTTTCGACAACTTCACAAACTAGCCTCTGGAAATGTATCTTGCAAAAATAACCACCTCAGTCCACTTCTGGTAACGTCTAATTTGGCGCATTATTTCGCGCAAAGCCAAAGAACCGGGCCTATATCTATGAGGTTTCTTGACACCTCCAATGACGCAGGAAGACTTGAGCGCAACTTTGCTGGCAAGCTGCTGGCGTGAAGCCTTGCATCCATTCATTTTTCGATGAGTCTGCTTTATACGAACCATTGCGAATAATTAATGAAATTTCACAATAATAGTACGTGCGAGCATAACAGAGTGTCCTTATATTGGCTATATGCGGAACAGTAATGAATATTCTGCAAACGTGGTTGAAGTTTAATTAAAAGGGTGGTGAAAATTGCTCCGCAAACAAAGCCTCTACGCACTGAAAAGCAGTCCCTTTTTACTGGGCTTTTTGCGAGTGAGACTAATATAAAGCGGCGTACTTCGCTTCCGCGGTATCATTTGAACTCTAATATCAGCTAAGATGACTGGTCGTGCTAACAAAACCAACATACATGGAAAGGGCAACGCCAAGAGGCATCGTAAGAGATAACATCCAGAATATCATAAAGCCCTCCATTCGTCGGCTAGCTCGTCGCAGGGGCGTCAAACATATTTCGTGTCTCATTTATGAAGAGACTCGTGGTGTGATAAAACTAATTCTAGCAAATATCATTCGTGATGCCGTCACCAACACCGAGCACGCTAGGGAAAAACCGTTTCTGCCATGAATGTCGTGTACGCTATGAAAAGACAAGACCGTACTCTCTACAGCTTCGAATGTTAAATGCAATAGCCACATCAGCTTTCTTAAAATCTGCGCCTAGGCACAGGTTCCGTGACTCGGACATTTTCAGGGCCTATACTTAAAAAAAAGTTAAGAGATCGTAAGTTCATCCACCAATCATTGACGGCCTTTCAAGCCAGATTCACCAATCATAGACAATAAAATAGAGCGTAAGTACTTTCGTTCACTTAGCGAGTTTTGAAAGTATGAGCCCAGGTCCACAAATCTATCCCAAAAAAAATGTTTATTGTTTTCTAAAGTTATCTACTAGCTACATGACAGTACCGAAGACCTTTTGCAATATGCGAGATAATATTTTCAACGCATAAAAGCTTCTGACCTAAATCGAATTTCTCGAAATGAAACAAACTTCTGTTGGTGATTGAACAGTCTTTGTTGCACGCACACACTAATTTTACTTATAAGGTGCCACTATAACCATTAATCCCGTAATAAATAAAGCCTATGCTTAGGGTTTACATATAATGTAATATAAGCTTTTTAGACTGATGGATAATTTAATTGTGAAAAATACCCTACAGATAGTAAATGTACATATATACACGAAGAAATTTTTAATAAAAGTTCTCTAGTTACCCATGAATTGGAGATATGATTTAAGAAAACCTTTCTGCAGAAAAATTAATTCAACCCAATTCACATCCAAAATTGTTCCTTAAAATATATAATTATTGTGATTTTCCCCAGCAAAAACAAACTATATGATAAATTAATTCACCGAAATCAGTTTTTTAACTAAATTAAGATCAAATAGTTGACATACTAATGCCGTGATTGTACATAATTTGTCAAATGTCATTATTAACATACTTTTCTTTATACTATTACATTCATTTGAATTTTTAAGGCCATCTAGGCTCGCTAAGTAAATAAATAAATAAACGTTAAACGAACCTAAACTCAACAATGTTCACAAACGTAATAATTCTTATCCCCTGCCTGAGATACATCAACTTAAAAGACACAACACACAGACAAACAACCTCATACCATGCCTCCCATCATGAACTATTAATATTATTAATATCATCGATATTATTATCATTAGTATTAGTATTATTTTTATGATTATTAGCTGAGAATTGTTGTAACTTGAATTCCCACAATATTGGAACGCCTATTTTACAGCAATGTTACCATAGTCGCGGTCGTCGTCTTATAATCATTTACCTATTTATATTCCTACCATAAATAAATTATTTTCCTCTTACCACAGAACTAACGGAAGAACCGAATATAATAATACTTCATACCGCATAAATTCATAATAATTAATTATATTCCAATATTTATCCCATTCAGTACATCAATAAAAGATTCATCACTGTTATTCTTTTATTACAAAAATACTTTGATTTTTGCAATTTAAATCTAATTAATGTAAGAATATGCAACAATCCCCAAAACCATCGCAACAACAAAAACTGCTCACATTACAAAACTCAATTAAATCCGTTACCTATTTAAGCAATTATGACTAGATTACTATATTTAAATATACTAACGTTTCTTTCAATTTAAAACTAATCACAATCAATACTTGTTCTAACAATTAATATGACAATATTTCGATATTAGTAGAACTTTTAAAAATTCAAAGAAATCCATTCAGTATTCAAACTATTAAGACTGGGTTTGTATATAAAATATACTATAATTTATTTTAGTAGAAAACTAATCAATATTAAAATCTGTAACAATTCCTAACGCGGCGCATCGATTACAACTACTCACAAACTAAAATCAATTTTCGATTAGATTGAGTTAAATTCGTTTATTAGTTTCAATTGAAAAGTAATCAATGTAATCAATGTGTATTACAACTTCTCCGCGCGAGAACATTTCTTCTCGCTTCGAACCACCGACATGAGGAAGAGCCTCCCAGAACAGATCGTTGGCGCTCCATGTATGAACGCGTTCAAGAACAGACAATACAAGGCTACGGAAAATTATATGTTCAGATTTGAAATCCCTAGCACCATATCGAACCAGATGAAGTCTAGTAGCTACTTCAAACTATCGTCAGTCATGAAAAGATCCGGTCAAATGAAACGGTTTCAGATCTTCTGTGAACGAAGCACAAAAAGGAAAAAAATCTGCGACAGGCCACATCAGGTCTACACATCAGCGCCAAGATCACTATGTTTGTTATGTTATGTTAATGTAAAAATCTGGTATCGTTTCGCAACGACGGCAACGTATTGATAATAACTACTTATATTGCAAAATTACAGCAAATTGGTTCATCATTAAAAGACTTATACCTGGATTAGTATTTTAAACATTACGTTGTTTCATTTTTAATGAAAAGTAATCAATGTAAAAAAACTGGAATCGACTCTCAACGTATTGTTAATAACTACTCGTATTTCAATTATCCATTTCTCCAATTTTCATAACAATAAGATGGTTTAGTTATGGCTGATATATATTTTCTCCCATCTCTGAAAGAAAATATACCACAATAACAAGGGTTACTCTCTTAAAATACTATTCATCTACTCACACCCGGAGATATTCTTTACTTATAATGTTAAGCGCCAAGTTTGAGAATCTTTTGGTAATAATTTTAGACGTTTTAATAAAAATAATCAATACATAGAAAATTGCAAGGAAGATGCACCAGCCGGCCAGGCGTCTCGGACAAATTTACGGCGAACCCGCGGCCGGTCTCGCGGCCGGACTCCAGATTCAGTGTACATCGAATATCTCCGCCTATACTTTAAAAAAAGTTAAGAGATCGTAAGTTCATCCACCAATCATTGACGGCCTTTCAAGCCAGATTNAGTCTAGTAGCTACTTCAAACTATCGTCAGTCATGAAAAGATCCGGTCAAATGAAACGGTTTCAGATCTTCTGTGAACGAAGCACAAAAAGGAAAAAAATCTGCGACAGGCCATATCAGGTCTACACATCAGCGCCAAGATCACTATGTTTGTTATGTTATGTTAATGTAAAAATCTGGTATCGTTTCGCAACGACGGCAACGTATTGATAATAACTACTTAACATAACATAACATAACATAGTGATGTCGGCGCTGAAGTGTAGGCCTGATGTGGCCTGTCGCCGATTCTTTTCCTTTTCGTGCCTTGTTCATAGATCTAAACTCGTGTCATTTGACCGGATCTTTTCATGACTGGCGATAGTTTGAAGTAGCTACTAGACTTCCACCGGGTTCGATAAGGAGCTATGCATTTCACATCTGAACATGTATTTTTCCATAGCTTTATCTAGTCTGTTCTTGAACGCCTTCATACTTGGAGCACCAACGATGTCATTGGGGAGGCTGTTCCACATGTCGGTGATTCGAAGCGAGAAGAAATTTTGTCGCGTGGAGAAGTTGCAGCGCGACTACTTATATTTCAAAATTACAGCAAATTGGTTCATCATTAAAAGACTTTTACCTGGATTAGTATTTTAAACATTACGTTGTTTCATTTTTACTGTAAAGTAATCAATGTAAAAAAACTGGAATCGACTCTCAACGTATTGTTAATAACTACTCGTATTTCAATTATCCATTTCTCTAATTTTCATAACAATAAGATGGTTTAGTTATGGCTGATATATATTTTCTCCCATCTCCGAAAGAAAATACACCACAATAACAAGGGATACTATCTTAAAATACTATTCATTTACTCACACCCGGAGATATTCTTTACTTATAATGTTAAGCGCCAAGTTTGAGAATCTTTTGGTGATAATTCTAGACGTTTAAATAAAAATAATCAATACATAGAATATTGCAAGGAAGATGTGTCCGAGACGTCCGGCCTCCTCGCCGATTCTGCCCAGAAACTGGCGCACAGAGCTGGGTCCTGGGAGGGATCGAACCCGCGCCTCTCTGCTCCAATCCTGGTCCTCGAACTTTAACCACTGGGCCACCCTGCCACACCACTGGGCCACCCTGCCCAGTGGTGTGTAAGAACAGTCTTTGTACATTGTATCGTTGAGGTTTCGGTGTGGAGTACATTTTGTGAACATTTGCACCAAATTTCGGGTTATATACGACACCATTGCGTGAAAAGTATGCAAATCGAAACATAGACTTTCATAGTGACCCGGTTTTGCGTTTAACAGCGTTGTAGGTAATCTTTGCTCATTTCCTGGAAGCGATTAAATGGATATTTTATTTAAAATTAGGCTGGCCGTAATCAATGTGCGTTGTTTCGTAGGTAACACATATTTCCGTTTTGACAGTATATGTATTTAAGCATTTTCTGCAATTAAAATACAAAAGGCAGTTCATATTGCAGAATAATGAAATAAATATTGGTTCTGTGAAGCGAGATTTGCAGCTAACAAGCGAAGAATTAGCGATAAAATTAATAGCAAATGCAAATTTGAGAACTCATTGTGATTATAAATAAATAGATCCATAAGGTAAAATTTATATGAAGGGTCTCTAAAATTAAAATGTACGAGGTATATAGAGACTTCTAATGTCTACATATTTTAATTGAAGCGTCCACCTTGTCCAGCTGTATCAGCTCTGGCAGCAGATAAAGGAATAACGGATCAATATCTTTTGGAAAGTGAAGTTCAGCGCACAAAAGTTCACGAAAAACATAGTTCAGTGTAATAGAACCGCCACAGATGCCTGATGTGTATGCAACGATGATTTGCACTGAAACGTCGTAGTTCCCCGCCACTTTCCCGAGGTTGATGGGACTAAAACTAAGTTAGGTCATGGTTAACAAACTCCTACCTTCTCATGTACCTAGTTTCTTTCATATTCTCATGTACCTAGTTTCATATAGTTACTAAAATTGGTCTTTGTTTTCTTTGCTATTATTATAAATTTAGGATATATTTATGTTTATTTAGCATTGATTTACTGCTGTCATTTTTACATTGGTTCAAATTTTCTTGCCGATAGGCCCGGCCCGGCCGGCCGTACGGGCCCGTACCTAGTGTCAAAGCTGAGACTTTTTGAAGTTTGGAGTCCAAACTTCTCCTAACGTTCAAAAATGAACGTTAGGAAGAGTCCAAACTTTGGACTCTTCCTAACGTTCATTTTTGAATCCTATAAGTAGACCTGTAATGTAAAGTATCATGGATACAAACATTATCATGCATAAGAAATTGGTTTACCTAGATCTTGAGTAGATGATGAAATTAAAAATGATCTGATTCTAATTTCTACATACCTAGGCTAATCTGGTTTGTCAGCCTTAGTCACTATGATTAGCTAGCCCAATATGATTGTTAATAAAACTATACATGATCAGCTTGCAAACTTGCAAATTACAAATTATACAAAAATTGGTCATACTGGAGCTGCATGATTTCATTCATAAGTTGGAATATTCCAATCTACTGAAGCAGGATTGGAATTTTTCTATTTGTTTCTGAAATCTCGTGGCTTCAACATGACGAATTTTCAATACATTTGGAATCTCGTGGCTCGATATCGCACTTTTGTTAACATTTGGATAGGAGGTAATTCATCTGACGGAAATCTCGTGGTTTCAGAAATGGCGGGAAACCTCTAGTTGCGGCCCTAAAGGCAGATGTTTTCAATGCTTGTACTGAAGTACTGATTAGCTACTGAATCTAGCAACTAGCAGGAGCAAACTAGCAGCTAGCTAGCACTAGAAGCAGAATGACTATGTAGCTAGCCTAGTTTGCTGAATGCTGCACTCCTTGCAGAATGCAGATGCTTGATGCAGTTGCATTATTTGCAATTTGCATCATTGGTTCATTGCAGGCATGCAGTGGGCACTGGGGGCGGACTGGACAGTGCCTGGCGCCTGCCATCATGCCATGTTCAAAAATTAAAAACAACTAGGAGCATTTAAATAAGTTTCAACTAAGACGATGAAATTTCATTTCATCGTCTTCATCGTCTTTTCATTTCATCGATTTTCAAAAGGCGAAAGCATCAATAAATTAATTATTTAATCAAATTAATGTAGGCCTAACTATAGCTAGAATGAATTGAGCAGAATTACATTTTTATGTTATTAAATTTTTTAACTGCATTAACTTAATTTTAATTATAAAGAAAATATTTTGTAGCATGGTGCAATTACATATCAATTTTAAATTACCTTAGTAATTTGAGTTTTGTGAACGCCGACCTTAACACGTTTCCTGCGACGGCTCTTTTGCTGCTATGCACGACACCTGCGATGTGACCCACCGGTGGGTCCCAGTCTTCTTTCCATTGTTGCGATGTGACCCACCGGTGGGTCCCACTTTAATTTTTTCTTCCTTTTATAATTTGCAAAA